>NW_020837950.1:67848378-68151883 GCF_003676395.1 Aethalodelphis obliquidens
ATCTTGGCTCTTGGTCTTTTCCTTCTTCTCTCTCCTGTTGCATTTTCTCCCCAGTTTTGTTTTGTTTTGTTTTTTTTCGGTACGCGGGCCTCTCACTGCTGTGGCCTCTCCCGTTGCGGATCACAGGCTCCAGACCGCAGGCTCAGCGGCCATGGCTCACGGGCCCAGCCGCTCCGCGGCATGTGGGATCTTCCCGGACCAGGGCACGAACCCGTGTCCCCTGCATTGGCATGCGGACTCTCAACCACTGCGCCACCAGGGAAGCCCTTCCCCCCAGTTTTGATGGTTGCAGTGTTACTGAGCTATTATGCAAAATGAAAGAATTGCTATTCTCTATCTGAAATTCTCAAAGTTTATATTTTAAGCTCAAGAATATATTTTAAAGATGTTTACCTTCCTTTCTGCTCAATTTCAATTTTATGTTTTCAGGGATCGTTCTCTCTAATCTTTCTACCCTGGATTTTGCTGATGAGGCAGAGTTTTAAGAGTATTCTGATACCTCCTGAGAAGAGAGAAGGTTCTAAATCAAGTATTACAAGGAAAGTCCTCTCATTCTAGATTCTGTACAAATTCCTATCTCTTCCATAGCAGTTAGGGGTTTTTTATTGTTCAACTATCTTATTCCCACCACATTTAGGTTATAGTAGAACATGAATTTATGAAAAGGACATTCAAATATGAATTTAAAGATGAAAATTATATTGTTATTATATGACAGGGGTCAAAATTCTTGATGATTATTTTAGTGTCAGAAAAATATTAATATTTTAAACTAAATATAGGAAAGAAAAAAAAAGTTATAATCAGACATGGAAATGTTTCTTTACCAACTTATAATTAAGTGTTGTAAATTACCCTTGAAATAAAAAAAAAAAGAGAAATCAGTGGGTATCAATATATTCAGACAGTAGGTAAACCTAGAAAACTTGCTCAATTAATTGCTTATTGGGATTCTGTAAATAAATAAAACTGAATCAGAGAAGACCCTGTTTAAAAGGCAAAACCTTACAATTTGCACTAAAATGATATAATTAATATGTAAATTAAGTATTTAGTGTTTCTCCTACTTCCATTATTCCAAACACTAAACACTAAGTATTTAGTGTTTCTCCTACTTTGCAGAATTATGCTTTGTAGCATTTTCTGGCTAATGTAACCTAGTGTAAATTGACAAGCGATCAATGAATAGCCATAGATATAAAAAACTATCTTCCAAAGATGCTACCAAAATGTTAAGTGAGCTGTGACACATATAGGAACTTTAAGACGCAACTGGTGATTAAAAATTCATGATGTAAATGTACAATATCATTCTTACTCAGCAATTAATTACTTCCATTCCATTGGAATTATGGAAATAAATCATTTGGTTTTGTTCAGCTGCTTGAATATTTTTGTTTAAACTGCTTTATTTTTTACATTGTTTTAAAGATCACCAGGAGGGAAAAAAAAGTATAAAATAATATATTCTTGTGCTACTTAGTGAAGACAGAAGATAATAACTGAAAAACTTCTATGGTTTGAGAACAGTTTTCTTTACTATTTTTATTAATTTTTTAAAAATTTATTTTATTGATGTATAGCTGATTTATAGTGTTGTTAATTTCTACTGTACAGCAAAGTGATTCAGTTATATATATATATATATATATATACATTGTTTTTCATCACGGTTTATCACAGGATATTGAATATAGTTACCTATGCTCTACAGTAGGACCTTGTTGTTTATCTATTCTATATATAAGTTTGCATCTGCTAATCCCAAACTCCCAATCCATCCCTCCCCCATGTCCCCTCCCCCTTGGAAACCACAAGTCTGTTCTCTATGTCTGTGAGACAGTTTCCGTTTTGTAGATAAGTTCATTTGTGTCATATTTTAGATTCCACATATAAGTGTTATCATATGGTATTTCTCTTTCTCTGTCTGGCTTACTTCACTTAGTATGAAAATCTTGAGGCCCATCTATGTTGCTGCAAATGGCATTATTTCGTTCTTTTTATGGAAGAGTAATATTCTATTGTATGTATATACCACATCTTCTTTATCCATTCATCTGTCAATGGACATTTAGGTTGTTCCCATGTCTTAGCTATTGTGAATAGCGCTGCTGTGAACACTGGGGTGCATGTATTTTTTGAATTAGAGTTTTCTCTGGATATATGCCCAGGAATGAGATTGCTGGATCATAAGGCAACTCTATTTTTAGTTTTTTATGGAACCTCCATACTGTTTTCCATAGTGGCTGCACCAATTTACATTCCTACCAACAATATAGGAGGGTTCTTAACAGGCATCTTTTGATTCAACATATTTACAAAAATAGCCAGGCAGTCAGCAAGCTGTAGTTTTCTGACCCTTGTTCAAGAGACACTCTGGAAAACACAAACCAGTTAAAAAATAGGCAAGATCTGAACAGACACTATGTAGAAGATAATGTGCCATTAGCCAGTAAGTATACAAACAGTTCAATCTCTCAAGTCACCAGAGAGTTTGTGATCAAATTCCCTCCCTGACAGCCCAGGAGGCCTTCAGGTACTTCTTCTAACTGGGCAGGAGGCAGCGATGCAAATGAGATCAGTGATGAGAGCATCCTGGGGCAGCTCTCCCCATCCCTGTCTACTCTTTATTTACATCGAGAGTATTCAGGACCCTCCTTGGAGCCTTCAGATACACGTAAAAACTGTATATCATGCCATTTAGCAAGTAAGGGAGGAAAGACCACATCTGGTGAAATCACTGATATGATGTAATGAAAATTTCCAAACCATCCTTTCTGAAGGTTAAATTCTTGCCTCATGAGAGGAGAATTGGACAATGGGATTACAGAGAGGAGGCAAAGAGATTTCCAAAGTCCTTTCTGCTTGGTCAGCTATAATATGCTTCCTCTGAACATTGCTGATCTCAAACATTTTATTTTATTTTATTTATTTATTTTTAATAGATCTTTATTGGAGTATACTTGCTTCACAATGCTCTGTTAGTTTCTGTTGTACACCAAAGAGAATCAGCCACATGCATACACATGTCCCCATATCCCCTCCCTCTTGGGTCTCCCTCTCACCCTCCCTATCCCACCCCTCTAGGTGGTCACAAAGCACCGAGCTGATCTCCTTGTGCTATGCAGCTGCTTCCCACTAGCCATCCATTTCATATTTGGTAGTGTATATATGTCCATGCCACTCTCGCTTCGCCCCAGGTTCCCGCTCCCACCCTGTGTCCACAAGTCCATTCTTGATGTCTTCATCTTTATTCCTGCCATTCCTGCCAGGTTCATCAGTACGATTTTTAAATTTTTTTTAGATTCCATATATATGCGTTAGCATACAGTATTTGTTTTTCTCTTTCTGACTTACTTCACTCTGTATGACACTCTAGGTCCATCCACCTCACTACAAATAACTCAACTCCATTTCTTTTTATGGCTGAGTAATATTCTACTGTATATATGTGCCACATCTTCTTTATCCATTCATCTGTTGTTGGACATTTAGGTTGGTTCTATGTCCAGGCTATTGTAAATAATGCTGCAATGAACATTGTGGTGCATGTCTATTTTTCAATTATGGTTTTCTCAGGGTATATGTCCAGTAGTGGGATTGCTGGGTCATCTGGTAGTCCTATTTTTAGTATTTTAAGGAACCTCCATACTGTTTTCCACAGTTGTATCAATTTACATTCCCACCAACAGTGCAGGAGGGTTCCCTTTTCACCACACCCTTTCCAGCATTTATTCTTTCCAGATTTTTTGATAATAGTCATTCTGACCAGCGTGAGGTGATACCTCATTGTAGTTTTGATTTGCATTTCTCTAATAATTACGTGATGTTGAGCATCTCTTCTTGTGCCTCTTGGCCATCTGGATGTCTTCCTTGGTGAAATGTCTATTTAGGTCTTCTGCCCATTTTTTAACTGGATTGTTTGTTTCTTGGATACTGAGCTCCATGAGCTGTTCGTATATTTTGGAGATTAATCCCTTTGTCTGTTGTTTCATTTGCAAATATTTTCTCCCATTCTGAGTGTTGTCTTTTTGTCTTATTTATGGTTTCCTTTGCTGTTCAAAAGCTTTTCAGTTTCATTAGGTCCCACTTGTTTATTTTTGTTTTAATTTCCATTACTCTAGGAGGTGGGTCAAAAAAGATCTTGCTGTGGTTTACATCAAAGAGTGTTTTTCCTGTTTTCCTCTGAGAGTTTTATAGTGTCTGGTCTTACATTTAGGTCTTTAATCCATTTTGAGTTTATCTTTGTGTATGATGTTAGGTAGTGTTCTAATTTCATTCTTTTACATGTAGCTGTCCAATTTTCCCAGCTAATTGAAGAGGCTGTCCTTTCTCCATTGTGTGTTCTTGCCTCCCTTGTCATAAATTAGGTGACAATATGTGCATGGGTTTATCTCTGGGCATTCTATCCTGTACCATTGATCTATATTTCTGTTCTTATGCCAGTACCATGCTGTCTTGATCACTGTAGCTTTGTGGTATAGTTTGAAGTTGGGGAGCCTGATTCCTCCAGTTCCGTTTTTCTTTCTCAATATTGCTTTGGCTATTCACGGTCTTTTGTGTTTCCATATGAATTATAAAATTTTTTGTTCTAATTGTGTGAAGAATGCCATTGGTAGTTTGATAGGGATTGCATTGAATCTGTAGATTGCTTTGGGTAGTATAGTCATTTTCACAGTATTGGTTCTTCCAATCCAAGAACATGGTATATTTCTCCATCTGTTTATGTCATCTTTAAGTTCTTTCACTAATGTCTTATAGTTTTCTGAGTACAAGTCTTTCGCCTCCTTAGGGAGGTTTATTCATAGGTATTTTATTCTTTTTGTTGTGATGGTAAATGGGATTGTTTCCTTAATTTCTCTTTCTGATTTTTCGTTGTTGGTATATAGAAATGCCAGAGATTTCTGTGCATTAATTTTATATCCTGCAACCTTACCAAATTCATTGATTAGTTCTAGTAGTTTTCTGGTGGCACTTTTAGAATTTTCTATGTATAGTATCATGTCATCAGCAAACAGTGACAGTTTTACTTCTTCTTTTCCAATTTGTATTCCTTTTATTTCTATTTCTTCTCTGACTGCCATGGCTAGGACTTGCAAAACTACGTTGAATAAGACTGGCAAGAGTGGGCAACCTTGTCTTGTTCTTGATCTTAGTGGAAATGCTTTCACTTTTCGCCATTGTGTATGATGCTTGCTGTGGGTTTGTCATATATGGCCTTTTTATGTTGAGGTAGGTTCCCTCTACGCCCATTTTCTGGAGAGTTTTGATCATAAATGGGTGTTGAATTTTGTCAAAAGCTTTTTCTGCATCTATTGAGATGATCATATAGTTTTTAGTCCTTAAGTTGTTAATGTGGTGTATCACATTGATTTATTTGCGTATATTGAAGAATCCTTGCCTACTTGGGATAAATCCCACTTGATCATGGTGTATGATCCTTTTAATGTGTTGTTGGATTCTGTTTGCTAGTATTTTGTTCAGAATTTTTGCATCTATGTTCATCAGTGATATTGGTCTATAATTTTCTTTTTTTGTGATATCTTTTTCTGGTTTTGGTATCAGGCTGATGGTGGCTTCATAGAATGAATTTGGGAGTGTTTCTCCCTCTGCAATTTTTTGGAAGAGTTTGAGAAGGATCAGTGTTAGCTACTCTTTTTTTTTTTTTTTTTAAGAAGATGTTGGGGGTAGAAGTTTATTAATTAATTAATTTATTTTTGCTGTGTTGGGTCTTGTTTCTGTGCGAGGGCTTTCTCCAGTTGTGGCAAGCGGGGGCCACTCTTCATCGCGGTGCATGGGCCTCTCACTGTCACGGCCTTTCTTGTTGTGGAGCACAGGCTCCAGACGCGCAGTCTCAGTAGTTGTGGCTCACGGGCCCAGTTGCTCCGCGGCATGTGGGATCTTCCCAGACCGGGGCTTGAACCTGTGTCCCCTGCATTGGCAGGCAGATTCTCAACCACTGCACCACCAGGGAAGCCCGTTAGCTATTCTTTAAATGTTTCATAGAATTCACCTGTGAAGCCATCTGGTCCTGGACTTTTATTTGTTGGAAGATTTTTAATTATGGTTTCAATTTCATTACTTGAGACAGGTCTGTTTATGTTTTCTAATTCTTCCTGGTTCAGTCTTAGAAAATTGTATCTTTCCAAGAATTTTTCCATTTGTTCATGGTTGTCCATATTATTGGCATATAGTTGTGTGTAATAGTCTCATAATTCTTTGTATTTCTGCAGTGTCAGTTGTGATTTCTCCTTTCTCATTTCTAATTTTATTGATTTGTGTACTCTCCCTTTTTTTCTTGATGAGTCTGGCTAAGGGTTTATCAATTTTGTTTATCTTCTCAAAGAACCAGCTTTTAGTTTTAGTGATCTTTGCTATTGTTTTCTTCATTTCTATTTCATTTATTTCTGCTCTGATCTTTATAATTTCTTTTCTTCCACTGACTTTGGATTTTCTTTGTTCTTTCTCTAGTTGTTTTAAGTGTAGGGTTAGATTGTTTATTTGAGATTTTTCTTGTTTCTTGAGGTGAGATTGAATTGCTATAAACTTCCCTCTTAGAACTGCTTTTGCTGCGTCCCATAGGATTTGGGTTGTGTTTTCATTGTCATTTGTTTCTATGTTTTTTTAAATTTCTTCTTTGATTTCTTCAGTGATCTCTTTATTTAGTGCACTCTTTATTTAGTAGTGCACTGGTTAGCTTCCATATATTTGTGTTTTTTACAGTTTTTTTCCTGTAATTGATTTCCAATCTCATAGCGTTGTGATCAGAAAAGATCTTGATACGATTTCAATTTTCTTAAATTTTCCAAGGCTTGATTTGTGACCCAAGATGTGATCTATCCTGGAGAATGTTCCATGTGCACTTGAGAAGAAAGTGTATTCTGCCACTTTTGGGTGGAATGTTCTATAAATTTCAATTAAATCTATCTGGTCTTTTGTGTCATTTAAAGCTTGTGTTTCCTTATTTATTTTCTGCTTCAATGATCTGTCCGTTGGTGTAAGTGGCGTGTTAAAGTCCCCTACTATTATTGTGTTACTGTCGATTTCTCCTTTCATGGTGGTTAGCATTTGCCTTATGTATTGAGGTGCTCCTATGTTGGGTGTATAAACATTTATAATTGTTATATCTTCTTCTTGGATTGATCCTTTGATCATTATGTAGTGTCCTTCTTTGTCTCTTGTAATAGTCTTTATTTTAAAGTCTATTTTTTCGGATATGAGTATTGCTACTCCAGCTCTCTTTTGATTTCCATTTGCATGGAATATCTTTTTCCATGCCTTCACCTTCAGTCTTTATGTGTCCCTAGGTCTGAAGTGGGTCTCTTGTTGACAGCATATATATGGGTTTTGTTTTTGTATCCATTCAGCCAGTCTGTGTCTTTTGGTTGGGGCATTTAATCCATTTACATTCAAGCTTATTATTGATATGTATGTTCCTACTACCATTTTCTTAATTGTTTTGGGTTTGTTTTTGTGGGTCTTTTTCTTCTCTTGTGTTTCCCTGCCTAGAGAAGTTTCTTTAGCATTTGTTGTAAAGCTGGTTTGGTGGTGCTGAATTCTCTTAGCTTTCGCTTGTCTGTAAGGCTTTTGACTTCTCTGTCTTCTCAATCCATGCCTCCATTCTATTTCCAAGATTCTGGATCAACTTTACTATCATTACTCTGAATTCTTTTTCAGGTAGATTTCCTATTTCTTCTTCATTTATTTCATCTTGTAGGTTTTTACGTTGCTCCTTCATCTGTGACATATTTTTTTGCCGTCTCTTTTTTTTTTTTTTTTTTTTTTTTACTGTGAGTGGAATTGTGTTCCTGTCTTACTGGTTGTTTGGCCTGAGGTTTCCAACACTGGAGTTTGTAGGCTGTTGGGTAGAGTTGGGTCTTGGTGTTGAGATGAGAACCTCCATGAGACTTCACTCCAATGAATATTCCCTGGGGTCTGAGGTACTCTGTTAGTCCAGTGGTTTGGACTCAAAGCTCCCACCACAGGAGCTTCAGCCCGACCCCTGGCTCATGAACCAAGGTCCCGCAAGACATGTGTGGTGGCAAAAAGCAAAAACAAAAACAGAGAACAATAACAAAGTAAAAAATAAAATTAGACTAGGAACCTAACAGATATGTTAGAAAGATTATAAAAATAAAAATATAGATGAATCAACAACTGGAAGGTACAACAGTACAGAATAGTAAAAAAAGAGGAGGAGGGAAAAGAGAAAAAAAAAAAGAAAAGAAAAAAAATGGGGAAAAGGCCTTGGCTGTGGAAGGCAGGGCCTAAACAACGGCAAAGTTTGGGTGGTGGGCGGGGCCTACACTCAGGGCCCACAGGGCTGGAAAAGGCCCTGGGGGCTGTGGGGGGTGGGGCTTAGGCTCAAGGAACAGAAGGGGCCCAGGCGTGCCACCCCCCCCTTTGTCTCAGAGGGCAGCAGACCTCACCTGGGAGCCCAGCAGGCTTCCTGGGCTCTAGGGGGCAGGGCAAATGCCCACCTCTCCTCTCCTGCTCCTCCTGTCTGGGAGGGCCCCTCCCACCTGCCTCTCCTCTTCTCCCCTAGGCCTCCTTCCTATGCCCCAGGGCCCACGAGGCCTGGAGGGGATTTGGAGGGCAGGGGACCAGCCTGGGAGCTCAGCAGGCTTCCCGGGCCAAGTGGGCCGCACGACTGCCCTCCACTCCTCTCCCGCTCCTCCAGGAGGGCCCCTCCTGTCTACCTCCCCTGATCTCTCTGGCCTCAGGGGCACCGATCCTGTCTGGCCTCCGCTTCTCCTCCCCTCTCTGTCCCCCCACATCCTACCGGTTTACTTGGGGGTTCCTCCCATCTCCTTGGCGTCAGTGTCCCCCACCAATAGCCGGCAGGTGCCCTAGATGTGGGGAGACGTTAACTCGGTGTCTTCCCACACTGCCATTTTGACTCTGCCCTCTCTTTTCTTTATTATTAGTGGTTTAGAATGCTTTGTACTTCTTTGGCTATGGAAGAACTTTGATATCTCCATTGGTTCCTCCTGCTGTAGCTCCTGTTCCTGTCACCTCTCACTTCGCTTCCCCCTAAGGGAGATTTGAGAAGAGATGAAAGTCACCAATCACCCCAAGGCTCTGCACTGGACTCCTACTCCTTTACGTGTGCTACCTGGTCATGTTGGCCTCCTGTGGATGCAAACGCTGGGTGACAGTTGTCAGCCTCATGTTGTACAATCTTTCTCAGCTGGTAAAGAACCCCACTGTTTATATTCAGGTGAGGTCATCCCATCCCTATTTGAGTCCTCAGCCCCTCACTATCCTCTAGAACACCTACTCATGTGTTCAGACAATCAACAATATACGGAATAACTAACTAAGACTCAGCACTTCCAGATCACAGGGATAAAATAGTGAATATCATCACTTTCCTCATGAAATTACTATTTTTGGAGGTGGAGACAGAAAATGTATAAATATTGAAGATTGTTTCAGATCGCAAAAAGCACAGTAAAGAACATTAGAGGTTGGAGAGACTGGTAGGGACACCCTGTGAAGGTGACATGTGAGGTGAGAATTAAATGACAAATAGAAGGAAGTATGTGAAGATCATACAGTAGAGTATTTCAAGTTTGGTAGTTTTAAAGAGAAAACTCTGGAGGAAGAAAAAGTGAGAGAAGGGAAGCCAGTGCGGCTGAAATTAGATGAATGAGAGGTGGGTGGCTGAAAGTGATGTTAGAAAAGATGTGAAGATACAGGCAGTAGGCCCCCAAAAACAATGATAAGGTAACCGTGATGTCCTATTGGAGATAAGAATTACCTCTAAAATTACCATATGATCCAGCAATCCCACTCCAAGGCATATATCCAGAAAAAAACTATAATTTAAAAAGATATATGCACCCCTATGTTCATAGAAGCACTATTCACAATAGCTAAGGCATGGAAACAACCTAAATGTCCATTGACAGATGAATAGATAAAGATGTGGTAGATATATACAATAGAATACTACTCAGCCATAAAAAAGAATGAAATAATGCCATTTGCAGCAACATGAATGCAACTAGAGGTTATCATACTAAGTGAAGTAAGTCAGAAAGGGAAAGACAAATACTGTATGATATTACTTATATGTGGAATCTAAAATATGACACAAATGAACCTACCTATGAAACAGAAACAGAATCATGGACATAGAGAACAGACTGGTGGTTGCCAAGAGGGAGGGGGTTCGGGGAGGGATAGAGTGTGAGGTTGGAGTTAGCAGATGTAAAATGGATATCCGTTTTATATATAAAATGGATGAACAGCAAGGTCCTACTGTATAGCACAGAGAACTATGTTCAATATCTTATGATAAACCACAAAAGAAAAGAATATTAAAAAAAAGAATGTATATATAACTGAATCACTTTGCTGCACAGCAGTAATTAATACAACATTGTAAATCAACTTTACTTCAATAAAAATAAAAGAATTACCTCTGTAGGGCTTCCCTGGTGGCGCAGTGGTTGAGAGTCTGCCTGCCAATGCAGGGGACACGGGTTCGAGCCCTGGTCTGGGCAGATCCCACATGCTGCGGAGCAACTAGGCCCATGAGCCACAACTACTGAGCCTGCGTGTGTGGAGCTTGTGCTCCGTGACAAGGGAGGCCGTGACAGTGAGAGGCCCGTGCACTGCCATGAAGAGTGGCCCCCGCTCGCCGCAGCTAGAGAAAGCCTTCGCACAGAAACGAAGACCCAACACAGCCAACAATAAATAAATAAATTAATTAAAAAAAAAAAAAGAATTACCTCGGTAAAGACCTCAATTAAGCTTTCAGAGAACACCATCTTTTCTCCAGTGTATCTCAGGTTGAAGGGAAAGTTTCATTTTCTCAGTCACCCCTCCCCACTCCAACATACACCTCTGCACAAATACACCTATGCTAGCATACATAGTGTAGCTACACATCCATACAGAATATGCATATCGAAAATCCAATATGCATCCGGGACTACCCACAAAGGAGTTGTTCTTCTGAAAACTCCGTGGAAACAAGTTGTGGCTGAAGGGCTAATGCCACTTGTAATCACATTCACTGAGCTATGTGATAGAGCACAAGCTAAGATTTCTCAATAAAGTATTGCCAGTGTGTCCAGGTTCCAAATCAAAATACTGACCCAGTGGAGCTGGGTCAGTGCTCCACTTTTCATGTATAATAGCTTAAGCACCCACCCCAACTCTTAAGAGTCCTTCCTCCAAAGTCTTAGTAGGTAGCCTGGCTCAGCTAGACTTCTGTGTGCTCACCTAGAATGCAATGGGCAGAGAGAGAGCTTTACATCTGAGACCATTTATGCCTCCCAGTGTTCCTCTCAAGGGCCACTGCTCCAGTAGGCTGGTGTGGGTCCTACTTGACCATTGTTCTTGTTTTCCCAGTATGGATGCATTTATGCAATGGCTGCCAACACAGAATCTGTTGGGGCATTGATGGAATTTTAACCTTCCTAAGCACAGTCTATGCAGAGACTATTATTGATTTAGCAATAATTTTGACTATTGCGGCTAAGTATACACAACAGAAGTAAAAAAAAAAAAAAAAAAAACACAAAGAAAAAAGGGAAATTCTATCAACTTCTGGAAGTCAGAAGAATTATTAGAAAGAACCCTAAATTGGAGGTTATAAACAGGTGTTGAGGTCACTAAGGCCCTAAGTAACTTCAGAAAATTATTGAGTTTTGCAACAGCTGGTGACTTTAGGAAAAATGTATTTTGATCCTTCAGCTTGCATGATTATGGCTGGAATTGAAGATGCTAAGTGCTTTGCCAAGGTTACAAAAGGATAAAGTGAGGAAAAGGATCCAGATCTCTTAATACCCAGGGTGTTTTTTTTTCCAATCTTCAGTAATCATTTTCAGAGTTCTTTCCTGTATCACACCCTCACAGCTGAAGTTAGAGGTGTGAAATGCTTATGGTATTTGCAGCTACATAAACACTGAATTGACTTTGTAAGCAAATGAAATGTTTACTTACAAAACTTTTTACACGTTCCATCACATAGATGAGTGTCAAGTTATATAGGTACAAATGTTTATTAATTTCATTGAAATTACAGTGAAATGTGTCTGTTTGGCTGGAAAACTCATGAAATTTCCATGAAAATATTCATGCTGCCCTAAGTAAAGTATTTTCCACCTTCCACTGCAATGCAAAATCTGCATTGCTAATTTGTTCACATATGATTTTCAGAAGATAACTACCCAAATCATTATTTTTTCAAGTAAGTTTTTGTGGATATATATGTAGTTTTATTTTTAATTATACTTTAATTTCTTTTTAATTGCTGTTTGAAAATAAATAACATGGTTAGTA
This sequence comes from Aethalodelphis obliquidens, assembly GCF_003676395.1. Classification (NCBI taxonomy): domain Eukaryota; kingdom Metazoa; phylum Chordata; class Mammalia; order Artiodactyla; family Delphinidae; genus Aethalodelphis; species Aethalodelphis obliquidens. The sequence continues at coordinate 67,860,676 of NW_020837950.1, forward strand.
GATTAATTGGATGTTTCCATTAGACCTCTAAATTTGTGATGTTTACAGCATCTCTGTATTTATTTTAAAACTATTTCTTATGTATTAAAATATTCCTTCTGATTTTTCCTTTCAGTGCCTTGCTTACAAAGACCTTTCCCATCTAAAGAGAACTTTATTATGCAGATATTTTTTCCCAATAATTTCTGGGAAGGTTTTTTTTTCTTGTATTAACATTTAAAAGTGTAATGGAGTGATGTTAATATAAATATCTCAATGCTTCTTCCCTCAACAAATGAAATTATTAACTGATGATGGGAGTTTTGCTATCTAAATATGCCATCCTTGGGGCTTCCCTGGTGGCACAGTGGTTGAGAGTCCGCCTGCCGATGCAGGGGACACGGGTTCGTGCCCTGGTCTGGGAAGATCCCACATACCGTGGAGCGGCTGGGCCCGTGAGCCATGGCCGCTGAGCCTGTGCATCTGGAGGCCGTGCTCTGCAACGGGAGAGGACACAGCGGTGAGAGGCCCGCGTACTGCAAAAAAATATATATAAATAAATAAATATACCATCCTTGCTTAATGTTTTGAAATGATATCTTTTTGAGATACTGAATTCTTACATACAATTAATTCCATTTCTTGGTTTTTCTTTTCTGTTACACTTAGCTGTCAATTTACACTTTGCCACATTATTTTAGGTATTTACTTCTCTTGTTACACTTTCTATGCCTCTCAAGCTGAATCAAACCAAATTCAATGCACTTCCTGCATATTCCCAGCCCCCAGAAGAGCCTTTCACTCTGCCAGGTAGATGGTGCCTTCTACCACAGATCCACAGTGTTTGATGTATATCTCTGAGTTGCAAAAGTACATTCCTGAAGGCTCCATTCTTCAGACACGCATCTCTCCTTTGCCTCCAAAACCCAATGCATTTCCAATTCCACTAAAAGTAGCTCTAATTTGTCGCCATACCTCTTCATCTCCATTGTGAAGTCAAACATCATTCCTCACTGCTCTACTATGATGGCCTCCTACCTGAGTCTCTGCACATATTGAGACCCTCTCCATTCAGTGTCGTTCAGTGATCTCTTCAAGATGCAAAACTGAGCATTATTCATCCTTCATCAAGTTCTTCATGCCTCTGAGGATAAAGGCAAAACTAACTTAACTAGAACCATGCGGCCCCACATGCTCTGTTTCTTGCTCACCTTGCTGCCTTATCTGAATAACTCACTTGACTCCAGCCTTCCATCAGCTCCTCGGATTTGTTTGTTTGTCCTCGGGTGTATTTGTATGTTTGTTCCAGCTTTGGAGCATATACCTGCAGTTCTTTCTTTCTGACTATAAAGAGTCTTCATCTTTTGCCTTTAGTTACAACTCATCTTTCAGATATAAACAAAAGCACTTCTGAGACTCTCTCTGTATTCTGAGTCAGGTGCTTTTGTTATCTGTTCTCTTTTAACTAGGTTCAATTCCTCTGTGGCTCTTATATCCTTTTGAAAGTATACATTGCAATGTGTTACTTATTTAATTAATGATCATTTCCCCAGTTAGACAATATGCTCCATGAAATAAAATGCTCACTGCATCATCCTGACATAGCAGAGTACTGAATACAGTGTAAACACTAAAAAAAAAAAAAAAAAAAAAAAATTATATACTTGTGAATCTATCATACATTGAAAGAGGCAAATTAAAATCGATAGGCTTTTTTTAACCTTTTATTTCATTTAGTTTTTCTGTCATTTAAACTTGGATACTCCTTATATAAAGATTTTGTATATAGCATATATTTACGATATAACCAGAAAAAGTTACATTTGTGATCTATCATTATATTTTCTATCATTATAAAGTCACCTTCTTTGTCCTGATAAACTTTCACTTCTCTTTTAATTCAAGTATTTCATATTTTAAAACTTTATCTGTGGGCTTCCCTGGTGGCGCAGTGGTTGAGAGTCCGCCTGCCGATGCAGAAGACATGGGTTCGTGCCCCGGTCCGGGAAGATCCCACATGCCGCGGAGCGGCTGGGCCCGTGAGCCATGGCCGCTGAGCCTGCGCGTCCGGAGCCTGTGCTCCGCAACGGGAGAGGCCACAACAGTAAGAGGCCCGCGTGTCAAAAAAACAAAACAAAACAAAAAACTTTATCTGTTTCCCTTGATTTTGCATTTCAAGGTTGAACACTGTCCATTGTTCAACTTCAGCCCCTTGAGGCACTGTGTTCCAAGCATGGCTCTTAGTTCAATTTCTGTGTGTGTGTGTGTGTGTGTGTGTGTGTGTGTGTGTTTAATACTATGAGTTTATATTTCCTGTTAAAAGCTAAAGATGGTCAATTGGTTTAATTTACTTTGAGATATATGATCTGAATTATACTATTCATAAAGAATAAATATGGACACAGGTTTGTATTTTCTTTATTAAACATATTTTAATAGATTTCTATATTCTATATTAGATATATGTTGTTTTTTGATTGTTTTTATAATACTGCCTGATTTACTAAATACATTGTTTGAATTAAATCTGTAAGTGCTAACATATTTAACATTATATAGTATGCTCAAACCTGTTTTCCATATACAAAGGTCTAAATTCAATCTGTTGATCCCATGTGAATGATAAGAAAAATATTATATCATCACAGCCCTTTTTCTGTCTTTCAAAACCCCTAACATGCTTGTTCATATTTTTCAATGATTTTTATCTGGGTTTATTATTTTTAAAGTGATATTACTGCATAATAACATTATATTTAATTAACTAGAACAAATTCATTAGTTAATAACTATATAAATTTCATTAATTTAATTACACATTTAACTGATGACAACACCCATTGTCAGTATTTTCTTACTTTTAGTCTCCCATTTCCTGAATTCCTTACATTAATTCATCTTTAATTAGTTAGTATGCATCTTCAAATGGATTTTTGCCAAAAGAGTAAATCAAAGAGTTTGGAGTTTGTGTACTTGAAAGTGTGTCTTGCTTTCCAATTTAGTTTTAGTTTATTATGAAATTCTTGTGTCACAGTCTCTTACATGTGAAACTCTACAGATGTTGCTTCACTGGTTTCTGGTTTAAATTATAGCACTGAAGAAGATCAAGGTTTCCTCACAACCACCTTCTAAATTACTTGCTTAATCTTCTGGAATGCTTGTATTCTTTTTTTTTTATTTTTTATTACTATTTTTTTTACATCTTTATTGGAGTATAATTGCTTTACAATGGTGTGTTAGTTTCTGCTTTATAACAAAGTGAATCAGTTATACATATACATATGTTCCCATATCTCTTCCCTCTTGCGTCTCCCTCCCACCCCTCTAGGTGGTCGCAAAGCACCCAGCTGATCTCCCTGTGCTATGTGGCTGCTTCCCACTAGCTATCTACATTGCGTTTGGTAGTGTATATGTGTCCATTGAAATTCAGGGAGGCAAAGAAAGCTAGTGCTCTGCTCACATTTGCTTTCCTACCATTGACTGGCCCACATCTAATGTATTTTCCTACCCTCTCGTAGTCTGGCTGAACTATATGACTGGGCTGCGTCCAACAGAATGGCGGTATAAATGATACACCACACTTTCTGGCTTAGAAAACACTTCTTGTCAGTGGTTCTCCATTCTCTGTTTTCATTTGGGAATGACTGCAGGCCATGTAAGTAAAAATGAGGGCACCAGAGGTGGAAGGAGCCTTGGTACCTAAATTCCTACATGGAAATTGCTTGACACATGTTGGGCAAAATATTTTGTAAAACTATTACTTGCAATATTTGGAAAAACAGACCAATTGCTTACTAACCTGGCAGTTCTAGAGAAAATGATGAGGATAGACAGGAGGATAAGAAGGATTTATGGAATACTGGATGTTTAAATACATTCAGAGAAGTTTTCCAGCCCAGCTTGAAAGTTTTGAATAAACAGGAAAAGAGTATATAGAAAACTAAGCAACACACACACACACACACACACAATCATTAACTGTAACATAAGCAAAAAGATCTATAAGAAAGAAAATGTAATCTTATTTTACTATGTGGCTTAGCAACAAGAAGAATTTGCATAGTCATAATAATGTAAGCAATGGATATTTATTTGACAACACATTAAGATGTAACAATAATCACATGTGGAGAGAAGAACTGTATGTGTGTGAGAATGAAAGCGAGAGACAGGTCAACATAAACAACCACATTTTAGGAAAAGATAAGAGCAGGATAGCTATGTAGCATGCATTTTAGAAATATGAAGGTAGAAGAAAGAGGTAAAATTATTGCTAGTAGTTTTTATTAAGTAGTAGGAATGAAGAGGTAAAAGGTAAAGAGAAGGAAAAATTTGCTGTTGGTTTGTCTTGTTTTACAATTTTACTTTCCATACATAAATAAAATAATGTATTTGTATTATGTTATACAAATAAAATTAAATAAAGCAATGTCGAATACAGTATTAGTATTAAACTGAAGTGATGAATACATAGATTCCCTCTTAGATGTTAAGGAATCTGAGACTCCTGAATTCATTGTGTAAACGACGTACTAAAAAAAGTTATTTCTTCATTGTTTCAAAAACTGTGCTTTATAACATCTAAGAATGTTGATGTTCATGAGAGGGGTTTCTGTGTTCAAATATACTTTGGAAACTACTGTATTTTCCTTCTTGAGAATCACAGCTCACTTCAACATGTTTACTGTAGATGATTATTGAGTCCCCAAGGAAAAAAGCATTTCAATTTTGTTTGATCCATTTTTTTCACAGACACATTTTAAGCCTAGAACACTTCTTTTTTAGCTTAAAAATTTTTTGTCAAACAGTGCTTTGTGGGACACTGTATTTAAAATTCTGTTTATGTGTGTGCAACTGTCTTCTTAAACCTATTATATAATATAGCCCGATGATTTTACACAAAATATATAAAAAGCTCTGTATCTGGAATATAAAAGATTGTTCCTTAAGATTCTATAAATCCATTATTCTATTTCATTCCTTACATTGCCTGGGAGTAGAAATGAAATAGTATTTCTATACAAGGTCTGCTGAAAACACTACTTTTATAAGCATCATTTCAAAAGAATCTCAATGGAGGACAGATTTGGGGTAGCTAACTACACAAATAAGAACACCGCAATACAGTATGGGTAAGGACTGGAAGGTTCAGATCCAGACTAAAACAACAAAAAAATTAGTGCCTTGTTAGCATCAGGGCTACTGAGGAAAGAAGAAAGTGTCAATGTGTTCATCTATCAAAGGATTAATATCAAATGAATGTAAATAGTTATTATGGAAATGAGATCTCAAAGTCAGAATATGCATATGCATATGCATATCATCTCCTGATATGTGATAAAGTTCTTAAAGTCCTGCTAGTTTAGGAATATCATCTTGCTTTTTTCCTTTCCTTTTAACAGTTTTATTGAGATAACATTTACATACGATATAGCACACTTATTTAAAGTATACAGTACAATTTAAAAACATTCTGTTCACAGAGATGTGCAACTACCACCCAAATCTGATTTTAGAACATTTTCCTCATTCCAAAATGAAACACTATACACATTAGCAGACATGCTCATTCTCATATCCATGCCCAACTTCTGGCTCCGGGAAATCAATAATCTACTTTCTGTTTCAATGGAATTGCCTATTCTGGACATTTTATGGAAATGGAACCATTATGCATGTGGTTTTATGAGGGGCTTTCTATCACTTCACATAATACTTTCAAGGTTCACCCATGTTGTAGCATGTACCAGCGATTCATTCTTGTTTTTCCTATTGTTCAGTCAATTCGCAAATTTATGAAATGTTTAATTTTAGTTGTTTTGCCAGTATTTCCATTATTTTTGTGAGAGAATGGATCACCTCTCTGAGAGAGATTCTTATTTCATCATTCTGGAAGTCAATCTCTTCATTTTGTTTTCTAAAAAAATATTTTTACAAATTAAGATGTCATCTATTTTTGGTATTATTTAAATATAGTTCATCAATGTATAATACTGCTTTTTTACCTTTTCAATTATATATACATACATACATACATACATAAAATAGTCACAGAAAAGTAGAATACAGAAGTACAGAACATATAAAAATATATAACTTAAAATAGTATGTATTCTAGTTATATAATGTTTTTGAAAATGCTTGCAGTCTTACAAATTGTTTGCAAAAGGAAATTGCTGTAGTCTTATGATAAAATGAGCAGTATTTTGCACAGTTTCCCTATGGTTTTCTCTTAAAGCTCTGGGAATTTTTAAAGGTCAGCAACCAACTGGTTTATCATTGGATACATAGGTGACTTGAAATAAATCAAAACAAGGACTGGAAAAGTATTTTTAAATGAGAATTGCATAATGGACATCCAACAGAGAAGCCTTTATATACTTTACGTCCCTGAAAATATAAGGGGAGGTAAGTGTTTTGAAAAATATCCGTAGGGTGCTCAAAGATAATAAAGTACAAAACATAATCTGTAAAATATTACACAAAAGATTGATGTAGTGTTCATAATGTAGATCTTTATCTTATGAGCAATTATCCAATGCCTAGGCCATTGCTCAAAAAGGAATCTGTCCATGTAATGGGACCTCCTGTTGTGTTATTTGAGAAGAGAACTCTGCAAGCATCATGAAATGAAAGAACAAAGAAACTTTCACTTGGAACCTTGAAACAACTAATTTACTTCCTAGATTAGACTTCACTTTTTCTTGGATTTGTAGCCATGGTCATGAAGATTTGAAGGGACCTTAGTTCACTGCTTTAATAACAAATAACTTCATCAATGTTAAGAGTCAAAGGTATGCCTAGAATGCAGGTCATTCATTTCTTCAATTAAAAAAAAGAAAAAGAAAAAACACATTGATATAATAAATATTATTCTAGATGCTTGAGTGACAAAGTTGAAATGTTCACTTATGTCACATTAGGTACTGTACTGAGAGAACACTCAATACATATTTTGCGAAAAGATATTTTAAAAAATTATTGCAAATACAAAATTCTAATACAATTTAGAATCAGAATCTAAATCTGATTCTAACATACAAAAACAAGTCCAAGCCCCAAAAGAGATAAGACTCTAAAGTTAAAATTATTTGATTGGATATGTATAAATTTATAAATATATATGATTACTTTGAATACAGGTTTATTATTAAAGGCTTAATATTGTAATTATACACACACACACATATAATTATTATTACCTTTACTGTAAGTAGTGTTGGCCTCCTTGAAATACTACCTAACAAAATTCCTCCCCTGAAAGTCAAGCCTCTCTGGCTAAACAAATACAGTGTTTCTTTTGAATGAAGTCCTTAAGTGATGGCTATAAGCACCATGGGTTAAGGGGTGTGTTATATTCATGACCCAGATCCTCGCATAGTACCAGAAAAATGGTAGATATCCCATAAATATTTTCAGAATTTATGAATGAATGAATCATTGAATGAATGTTATTGTAATGCTGAATGAAAAATCATAAATGCTGTCTAAAACATCCAAACTGCAGAAAGCAAATATTACCAATGAGTTACCAGACCTAAGGAATGTGATCAGTTAATGATTTCTTGGTAGTCTCTAAAAGGAAAAATGCCTAAAAGCATAAATATTTATATGACCACCTTCACTGTTTAATGTATAGCCATTGATTTTAGTGATTTTCATAGTATCAGATGTTTCGATGACCCAGTGCTGAAATTTTTTTTAAATGGAAGATTATATTCTAAGTTTTTTTATTGGGTTTCTCTGCCAGTTTAGGTGGGAAATGAAAGAGACATGGTGTTACTTACATCATTTTAATTATACTAAGAAAATACATAAAAATGATAGTATGAACTTCAAGATATAAAACGATCTGCTTTATCTAGAGTTTATTAGACCATTATAATTTGGAAAAATATAGAAGATGGATCTTATGATGTAAACCAACTCCTACTATCCTTATATAGGCCTAATTAAAAATTAATCCTAATAGCCTGTCAGAGTACAGGAAAAATAAACTACTATAATGACAACAAAAACAATCAATGATCTGGGAATTTAGGTAGCCCTTTTGAAAGATTTTTAGTTGTCTTACCTAAGTTAAATCTCAAGTTTCTTGGTGCAGTTTCCTCACCTATAAGTTGAGTTATTGGACTTCAGAAGTGCTGAAGTTCTTTCCACGTCTAATATTTTAGGTGAGTTTTTAGTCATTAAGGGTAACTACATTGAGTCTTTTTACTTAAAATCATTGCAAAAATATTTTTTTGTAAAATCTGAAAACATTTTAATTATATTTACTATTTACTATTAAATTACTATATAATTACTAAATAATTACAAAATTTACTTTAAAACATATAAACATATATTTATTGAAGAAGATTTGAATACAATAAAAACTAAAATTTAGATACTCTCCCTGGAAATGACTACTCTGGCACATAATTTTGCCTTTTTACTCTGTTTTTACTGTGTATGTGTAAGTGTATGTGTGTGTGTGAGAGAGAGGGATCTATGAATAAGAAAATACTTTGTGATGTTATTTTGCAATCTACTTGAAAGTTAACTTGGGAGAGCTTTTTTTTTTTCCTTAATTTGTCACCACGTCGCCTGTCCTGAGTCGTCCTCTCCAGTCTTATCATCAGCTTTCTTAAGTTACTTTTCAACTTCCTCCATTCCTTTAAGGAAATAAGGGTATATTTTCTTACACCGTTGTTTTTAAATTTAGCCACGTGATTTGCTTTGGCCAATGAGATGTTTGCAGTTGTGACAGAAGCAGAAGCTTAAAACCTGTTCATGTATTTCCACTTCTCTTTGTGCTTTCCTCTCTCTGTCATTAAAATGTGCTTGGACTAACGTGCAGAAGGAACAAGAATGCAAATCTGAGGCCATCCTAGACAAGCTGAAAGTTAGTCCATGCTCACACTTGGTGTTGAGCACACAGCCCAAATCTACAGCCACCTAGCTGGATCAAGCTGACCACAAATGAAGGAATGAGGCAACCTGAGACCACAAGACCCACACAGTTGGCCTATAGACTCATGACCTAAATTAATGGTTATTGCTTTAAGCCAGTGCATTTAAGGTGGTATTCTTGTGGCATATTAGCACATTGTTGTGGCAATAGATACTGTAAAAATTGTTTCATTTAGATCTCCTTTGCTTTTTTTTTTTCCCTTTTTTTTCCTTTGCTTTTTTAAAAACAGTGTTATTGAGTTAGAATTAACGTATCATAAATTTTGACTGTTTAAATGTATAGTGCAATGAATTTTAGTATGTTGATAAGGTTGTGCAATCATTGTAATAATCTACATTTCCACCATTTCCACCACCCTAAAAAACATGTTTAAAGCGTTCAGCAACCACTAATCTCACTAACTTTCTGCCTCTTTATATTTGCTCTTTTTTTTTTTTTTTGCAGTACGCGGGCCTCTCACTGTTGTGGCCTCTCCTGTTGCAGAGCACAGGCTCCAGATGCACAGGCTCAGCAGCCATGGCTCACAGGCCCAGCCGCTCCGCGGCATGTGGGATCCTCCCGGACCGGGTCACGAACCCGTGTCGCTGCATCGGCAGGCGGACTCCCAACCACTGGGCCACCAGGGAAGCCCTATAATTGCTCTTTTTAAATTTTATACAATTGGAATTATACATTATGTGTTTTTGTGTCTGTGTGTGTCTGGCTTCTTTCACTTGGCATAATGTTTTTTGGGTCAGCCATGTTGTAAGATATATCAATACTTCATTTCTTTTTATTGGTGACTATTATTCAAGTATACTACCTTTTGTTTACCTATTCATCACCTGATGGACAGTTGTGTTGTTTCCACTTTTTGGCTATTTTGAATAATGCTGTAATGAAAACTCAAGTGTAAGTCTTTGTGTGGACATATGCTTTCATTTCTCTTGTATATACACTTAGACGTAAAATGGTTGGCTCCTATGATAAGAAAATATTTACCATTTTGATTGTTTTCCAATGGAATAGTATCATTTCATATTACCTCCAACAGTGCATGAGGGTTCTGATTTCTCCACAATCTTTTCAACACCTGTTATTTTTTTTTATTATTATTATAGTCACCTTGATGAGTGTGAAGTCATATCTCATTGTGGTTTTGATTTTCACTTTCTAATTGAGTATCTTCTTCATGTGTATATTGGCCATAGTATATCTTCTTTAGAAAAAAAATGTTTCTTGAGTTCTTTTGCCCATTTTTAATTGAATTGACTTTTTATTGTTAACTTGTAAGAGGTTTTTTTAATCTGGATATAATTCAGTTATGATATATATATATATCATACGACAGATATCAGACAGAGCTATGCTTCCCTTTTATTTCTTGGAAGTGGAGAGAAATAGCGAAAGGTAGAGATGAATTGGGATGATAGGGCAAATTCATAGTAATCTTTATCTTGAAAAATATTGACAAACACCACTTTAGGACAGAAGTTTAGAAAAAGCACCAAAGGCTTCATCCTTTACTTTGGTTTGCCACCAGTTTCTAGTATCTTTTTTTTCCCCTTGCCATCTTTAATTGGTAATGCAGAGCTTTACCAGGGATTTTTGCTGCTCTTTTTGTTTATTTATTGGAAAATTTTGTATTCTCCATTTTACAAAAATTAGAGACTCCAAACTGATCAAAGATACAGTATTTAATCTTCTGTTTGCCCCAGTAAAATAACTTCCATAGTAAAGTGGCATTCCAAAGGGGGAGACTGTGACAACATAATGTTTTCCATTTCATCTGTATTTTACCTCCAGTTTGTGACTTGGGTGTTTTCCCACTGATAATAAAAAGATAGTTTATATATATATATAATATATATATATTATATATATATATAATATATATATATAGTGCAATTATTTTCTCCCTGTCATCTTTTCACTTTCTGGATGGTAGCTTTTGAACAGAAAACATATTTCTTTTTGATGAAGTCTACTTTATCATTCTTTTCTATTATTGCATGCACTAATATCTTCATATTTAAGAAACCAGTGCCAAACCTAAGATCATAAATATTTACTTCTATATTTTCTTCTAAGAGTTATGGTTTTAGCTTTTATATTTAGGTCTGCCATACACTTTGAGTTAGCTTTTGTGTATGGCGTAAAGTACAGCTTCAATTTCTACTTTATTTATTTCGCATGTGGATAACCAAATGTACCAGCACAATTTGTTGAAAAGACAATTTCTTTCCCACTGAATTTTCTTAACATCTTTGTTGAAAGTCAGTCGACTATAAATGTAAGGGTTTATTTTTTGACCCTCAGTTCTGTACCATTGATCATATGTCTGTCCATATGCCAGGACCATACTGTCTTCATTACTGCAGTTTTACAGTAAATGATGCAACTAGGAAAACTAAGTCCTCCAATTCTGCTTTCTTTTTCTGGGTTTCTTGACTTTTCAGATGAATTCCATATAATTAAGCTGGGCCAAACATTATAAGCCACAGAAATTGACACAGGCTGAGTAACATGACTCCTACAAAGCTAATCAGGGTCTATCCCCAGAATTTTATATCAGTGCTTCAAGAGAGAAGTCTTCTCTACTTTGTGTCTCTAAGCTGCCTTAGTAAAACCCAGAGCTACCAGTTGCCATTGTTACACACATAAAACAGGACTGGACTACCTCTCTGTACCAGGAGAGAAAGGTGATAAAATACGTAGAACAACACAGATAAGAAATGAAGGAGAAATCCTGTAACTATTCATAGCCCCTCAACCAATTGAACCTGACTCTTATTCAGCTCTATCTTTTCATGGTTTAGTTTTGCACAGCCACCCAATTCTCCTTTTTATTGCTTAATTTAGTTCAAGATGTATTTTTGTCAAATGGAAAGATTTCTAGTTAATACAAACACATTTTTATGATTTCCCTTAACACATAAGGGAATGTATATCTCATTATTTATTTCAACTGGCACCTGGGAAGTGTGAAGAAAGGCATCTTTGTTTAGTACTAATAATATTCAGGGCAAAAGCACTTCATATTTAATTATAATACAATAGTTGCAGCATGATCAAATGCTCCATTTTTCTTAGTTACTATGATATATTAATAAACTAAAAAATAAATAAATAAATAAACTGAAAAGTATTAGTTGCCTTTTCTTTGAAGATAGTTTCGTGAACTGTGCTTCTTAATCAAGTTATAAGTAATATAAATTCCGAATATTTTCAGTCATGTAACAAAGTACTAGATGACATCAACATTCTGCAAAAGAAATTTAATGTTTCTAAGCAGTGTTGTTTTTCTTCATGAGACTTAACACTCAATCAAAACAACTGAGTAAGGGACAAATCTGGAAAGAATTTGTCATAAACAAATACCATTATAAATCACTGTATGCATTTCTACCTGTCAGGATGATTCATTATTTATTATTCCACTTTTAGCTCTGAGCCATTGACATATAATCAAGAACCAGGCAGAGAGACTGGATAGTTTGTGAGGCTATGAATCCACCAACACTCCAGTCTGGCCAAGGAAGAGAAGTTTTAGAAAGACAATGCTTTCTTGCAAATGAGCATTTACTGAAAATGAGGGCTGGAAAGTTAGATTTAAAAACATCCTTTTAGGGACTTCCCCGGTGGTGCAGTGGTTAAGACTCTGTGCTCCCAAAGCAGGGGGCCTGGTTTTGATCCCTGGTCAGGGAAATAGATCCCACATGCAAGCCACAACTAAGAGTTCGCATGGTACAACTAAGACCCAGTGCAACCAAATAAATAAATAAATAAATATATATATATATATATTTAAATCCCTTTAATAAACTGGAAGAGCAGTATCCTGCCATTATAAGGTAAACTTTGTTATAAGGTAAACTTTGTTCCTAAAGTTTACCTTATAGAACCTCACCAAATGTGCAGATCCCTGTCACCAACAGCTTGTTACAACAACAACAACAAAATTCTATTAACAGCTGCCCTACTAATTATTTCAAATCTTTCATCTCCAGATAAGAGTAATCTGAGCTGATTCTACCTTCATTTTCTATTGCATAGTTCTTAAACATGTTCCCTTTTTGACCCTGCACTTTTTTGGGGGGAGGCCAATCTTTAGTTTGAATATTCTTCATATATATCATTTCAACTAATTATCTAAATTAAAACTTTTTTTTTTGTATTTCAAACTGGCTGCCAATTAGTCCCAGAAAGATCTATTTAAAATTGGTATTCCTATTCATGCTTTCACATTTAAATAAGATTATCTTCTTGTTTTATTTTCCCTGAATGCTGAGAATTTTAACCTTATCCACTTTTTAAAAAAAGAAATTCCCACCAGGGTTCCTATTTCCCCATATCCTCTGTAGGGCTTGTTATTATCTGCCTTTTTGAGTATAGTCACTCTAACAGGTGTGAAGGATTTTCTCCTTGTGGTTCTGACTTGCATTTCCCTGAGGCTGTTGATGCTGTCTTTTCACATGCTTATTGGTCATTTGTATATCTTCTTCAGAGAAATATCTATTTGGATCATTTACCCATTTTAAAAAACTGAGTTATTTTTGTTTTTACTGTTTAGTTGTAAGAGTCCTTTTTACAATCTAGATACAAATTCCTTAGGTATATGACTTACAAATATTTTCTCTAAGTCTGTAGGTTGTCCTTTTACTTTCTTGATGGTGTTTTTTGAAGCACAGAATTTCTTAATTTTGTTGAATTCCAATTGATCTAATTTTTGTGTCCTTCAGTACTTCTGAAAATGATTTTAATATATGTTGTGCAGAATCTTAAATTTATAAAGTTTATTGATGCTACTGTGTCTTGATTTTTTCCATTTTATTTTTCTAAAGGGTTCTTGAATGTGGAACCCTTTGGTGAAATGTCCCTTTTACCTATTATATACAGGCAGAGGGTAATCTTCCTGCTTGCTTTGCAAATAATTTCTCAAAGATTCCTTCTTCTTTCAGTAAAAAGAAAAAAAAAATTAATCAGTAGTTTCCTTTGAGGAATGATAGAACAATCCCTTTTATTTTCATTGGTTGATAAAAATCTCTCCTTGTAACCAAAGGCTAGTAGTACTATTGTATTAGTATTTGTATTTTACTCTAAATCTTGTAAATCATTACCACTGAATAGATTAACTGACATTCTCCCTTTTCAAGCTTGGTGAGTATAATATATTGCATTAAAGATAAACAAAATAATTAATATATTTCCTACCAGAGTAAATCATAGTCAACATATTTAAAAAACATTCCAAGCAGTTGCATGACATCGCATACTATTTCATGTCACTTTAATAGGCATTGAATAATTTGACAATCACGAATATAGAACAAATTGGACTAGTCAACGTTTACAAGGACGAAACTGCATTTTAGAGAGACAGGTAGTAATAGAGATATTTTACTTTGCTTTAATACTTTCCAATTTACAATACAATTTCTCTGACTGTCTCTCTTGATCTTATCACTAATTTTGTGAGGTATTTGTGGAATTTTTTCAATGTCTAGGGCAACCTAAGGGTTATTTATTAGCAATAAATTACCCAGGCATCTAAATAAATATACGTAAAACAAAATTTCATCTTGAGTTTCTAATCAAATATAGAGTACTATTTTTTGGTGATATATTAAATGATCAGAGGGTAATAAAGATAATTAGGCAGCTTCCAGAATATTGGATCATCAAAAAAGAACTATTATTCAGACAGAAAATCATGCCTATTAATATTTCAAAAGATTGTTTACTTGAGTAATAGAAACACGTTCGCTGTTCCTTAAATATAACAAGTCTTCTAACCTACCTAAACCCAGTCACAAAATTTGAATCCCAAATGGATGTTTCTAGTCTTAATGCTGTTGTTCCCCAGACCTGGTCCTTGTCCCTGCTGCCTGAGGAGCTGAAGTTTTTGCTGGTTCCTTCTGTGTATTCCTGAGTGATCCATCTAAAAATATGTTATTCTATATTTTTATATCTTAGACTCTGAGATATTCTAAATATCTCATTGCCTCTTCTTTTCCCACTTGGTTATATTTTTGAGCATTACGAAAGTTATTTTTCTTTAACTGATTTGCTATCATGCTGGTGTCCCACTTTAAAAACAAAAAAATCAGAATTTGATGGCCCCTTTTACCAATAAAGACAGTAAAAGAACTTGTATACTAGCCATTTTTATTCTTAATGCACCCTTGTAACAACACTGTGAACCCCCAAAAGGATTCAATACTACTGAAGTGTTAGAAAATGCAAAATAACAGAGCCTTAATACAAATAAAATATTATGTCTCTACACCTAAAAGAAGTGTAGCTGTAGACAAACCAAGTGTGTTATATTGGCTTGCCTCCAAAAACTCTACAGGACCCAGACTACAGTTGACCCTTGAACAGCTGGGAACTTAGGGGACCAAGCCTCTGCACAGTCAAAAATCCACACATAATTCATAATGGGCCCTCTGTTTCCAAGGTTCCTCTGAATCTACAGCTCCACATTCACACATTCAACCAACTGTGGATCATGTAGTAGTGTAGTATTTGCTATTGGAAAAGTCTGCATATAAATGGACCTGCACAGTTCAAACCCTGTTGTTCATGAGTCCCCTATACTTCCATTTCTCCAATCTATAATCCCTAAAATATGGCTTTTATCCTCATGGTCCAAGAGACTGCTGCAGTACCAGCCATCATGTCTGCCTTATACTTTAAAGTTGGAAGCAGAGGTGGAAAGCACAGGCCCTCCTCTAAGAGCTCTCCCAGAAAACTGCACATGAGAGCAGCTGAATCTTAAACATGGACCAGACTAACTGCAAGAGAACCTAGAGAAAGCAGCAATTTTTAACCTAAAAAATAAAGTTCTTATTATGGAAGAGGTAGGAGAATGGATGTTTGAAAGGAGTGGCACCTCTGCCACAGTACTACTGTTGTGCTTTATTCAGTAAAGGAAACCAAGGCTCATAGACATTCAAATATTTGTGCAATTTTACACAACTGAGTGGTATCAATTCATTTTGAATTTAGGATGTTCTGACTACACAGCCTTACTCTTATTTCTACAGCATGTAGTCTCCCACTTCCAGGTAAATTTTGAATAAATTTTGACTCTAACCTATATTTTATTCCTTCCCTGCTTTTCATCTCATATTTATATTTCTGCAGTACATTTTTAATGAGAGAATCTAGTGCCACACACTTAAAAACTCCAAAGCTTTCACACTCTGCTTTTTTTCCTGTAAATTCTACTACATGGAAGCTTTTCCTATTTGATGTATTTGTATTCATCCATCTTTAGGGACTTTCTTGTTTAGATTCTCCAAGAAAAAGAATTATTTCCTCCATTGTATGCCCACCTTGCAGAGTCACTTAAACTTTTTGTATCATAATTATTTTATAGGTCAATTTCCACTATTATTCTCTTTCCACTTCTAGAGCATACAAAAGTATTTGCCGCATAGAAGTTGTTATGAACTGACTGTGTTCCCCACTCCCAAATTCATATGTTGAAGCCCCTGTACCTTAGAAAGTGACTGTTTTGGGAAACTGGGCCTTTAAGGAGGTGTTAAATTAAAATGAGGCTATTGGAGTAGGCTGTAATCCAATCTGACTGGTGTCCTTATAATAAGAGGAAATTTGGACACCCAGAGAGAGACCAGGGGCTCTAACACACAGAGGAAAGATCATGTGAGGACATAGATAGAAGGCAGCCATCTGTAAGCCAAGGAGGACGGTCTCAGGGGAAATCAAACCTGTCCACACCTTGACCTTGGACTTCCAGCCTCCAAATCTGCGAGAAAATAATTTCTGTTGTTTAAAGCATTCAGTCTGTGGTATTTTGTTATGGCAACACTAGCAAATTAATACAAAAATAATTTAATAAATATTTAGTTAATAAAATACTTACTAAAAACCCTTACTTGAGAGGATATCTACATCAAAAAAATAAAGTAAGCTTATTACTGTAAATGTATGCAACAGGGGGAAAAAAAATCAGGATACCTTTTGTAAGTGTATCACTTCTCTTGACCAGAATGGCATCTAAGAACCTGGAATATATGCTTTCTTACAAAAGTTCACATCACACATTATAATACAAACATTAATTAACCTCCATCTTACCATTAGGTAAGTATTAGGTCCTATATATACATTGGTATACCATTAGGACAGTACTGAATGCACTAATCTCTTTTTATCCTTTAGACCTTAAAGTATTACCTTCAACGATGTTGCTTGAGCATTACATTTTAAAACTGAAGCATGTCAAAGTCAGGTAGGACTAGCTACAAAATTATAAAGGCTCAGTGCAAGTGAGAATGTGGGGCCCCAGAATTTCAAGATGGCAACCGTGGGACATTAAGTCAAGCATAGGGCCTCTAAAAGTGGAGCCTTGTGTGACAGCACACCTCACACACCCTTGAAGCTGACATTGACGCTTCATGGTTATAGACTAAAACAGACATAATTTGTGGTTTATTTCCAATGAACAGCACATTCCTTTCCTCCAGTGGCTCACCAGCCTGCTGATGACTGGTGCTAATTGCCTCTAAGGTACCTTTTCCCAGCATCATATTCCTTGCAACCCATTTCCAAATACACTGGAACAAGCATTCTTTCACAAAGAACTACATCTTATATCTCCAAGGCCTTAAGGATGCCCAAATTACTCATATTGCACTCTCCCACAGGGAATGTGCATGAGTGTGTATATAATATACAAACACCAACTTCACCAACAACCATGTGTTATACAAATATAAAACAAATTAGATGGTATATAGAAAGCCATAATTTAGATGAATTCTGTGCTTAAAAAAAAAACCTATGTTCTTCATTTTATCTGTTTTTTGAATATTCAACAACTTGTTAAATTAATTTGAAGTCAGAAAACTATTACGCTAATTTGCATTTTTAACTCAGGAAATTTTTTTGAAGTATAGCATCTACCTCTGCCAAGTGCAATGCTGTATGTTCTCAGAGTTGCAGGGCTCTGCAAGACTCATTGCCAATCACTTATTGGCTGTTGCAAAATTGAAAATCCTCACAAAAAGTTCCACCAACAAAATCCTTAATGCTCTGATTATGAAACAGGAACACCTTTAAAGTGTTTTACCTCAAAAAAGAACAAAAAGAAAGAAACAGAGATGTAGTGACTTTGCACACTATTTTCAGAAATAAATCATCTGGCAATGCTGCTAAGCTTCTCTGAAAGCTGCTTTCTCGTAGTTATTAGATTTTATGCACCCAGCTACAATGGAAACAAGAGACCCTCAAGCATAGGAACTGAGGTAAAGTGGTATTTTGTAAAAATAGGTTTTTCTTGTTATTTTTACATTATAACATGTAACAACAGACCTAAAAGTGACATTTTAAAGATCTATTCTCTTGCATTTATATATAAATTTCCATTACTCTAGTTAGAATGCATGTAATTCTCTTATCGTACTCTAAAAAGGAAATGTCAAACTTGAATCAAATTGGCTTGAAAAATAAAAGGATTGATTATTTTACTTTAAATATGTCTAGAGATAAGATAGACCTCAGGGCCAGCCAATTAGGGCCCTGGTTCTGGTTGCTAGGATCCTCTGGGTTTCGCCTTCCTCCGTGATTATGTGGGACAGTTTTAGCAGTTACAGGCACTACATCAGAAACACCAGAAGGACAGAGGGCCGTTTCCTTTATCTGCAGTGTCTTCTAACTGGAACAAAGGAATATTCCCCAGGAGGCTTCCAGCAGAGTTTCTGAATAGAATCAGATGTGGATTCACAAACCAATCACTGCTATGACAAAGCTAATTAATTGGAGTGGGCATCTCTCAGACTACTTAGTCTAGGTTATGCTATAGTTAACAAAGTCTTACTAGTGCACCCATAAAAAAATATTTCTTTTCTACATTGAACAGCCTTTCTAGTTCAGTGTCAGCTCTGCCTCACATCATCTTCAGGATGGGCCTAGAGCTAAGAGAGCAGCTTACATATGAGAAATGGCACTGTGAGAACAAGAATAAGGGTGAACTACATCTGACTTTTAAGCCAGAAGTGCACATTTCACTCCTCTTCACCTTTTATTGTCTAAAGCATGTCACATACCCAGGTCTGACATCAGTAGGGAAGGGAATCATTCTTTCTCAAAGAGAGATCCCGTAAAAAGGTGCCGGATGGGAAAAGACAATTCATATTTTGACAACAGGGCAATATACCCTGGGGCCGAGGAGGGAGGGAACCCATTACTCTTCGCCTTCGGAGTATTATCATTCATTGTTGCTTTTCAGTGTAATTGAATTTTGTAGGACAAAATGTAGTACCATAAAAAGGAATAACTTTAGGTCTACTTAGAAACTATTAGAATTATCTAACAAGTCAACCATTTGAACCTTATCTATGGTGGAATCATAGATAAGAGAGTGTTTTGACCTCTGACCCAATATGGGAACTAGATCTAACAGGTCTGAATAGGCAGATTTGCAACTGCCTATTTCCTTAACTTCTGCAAGTGTTTTCTTTAGTTTATAAGCTTTGAGTGAAATTATTGTTTCCTGATTTTTTGTTTGTTTCTTTAAAGTAATAAACAGGACCACACAGATCTAGGAAATTCTCCTTGTAGATATTAGCAGCATATCACTAGCTGTTAAAACATAATTAGGAGTGTACAAATTGTAAGAATTATTTTATGTGCTGTCTACCAAAGTTGCATGGATTTTTCTTAAAATGTCATAATATTTTATATTTATACTAAGAGACATCCCTTTTACTGTTAAACCATTTAATTGACTCCTTTTCCTTCATCATTAAAATGTCTATGTGTAGAGTCATTTTGGGAAAGGAATAAAACATATATTTTTTGATGACACATGTATTACTTAGAAATCATAAGGCATATGCAAAGTAAAAAACACGAAAATAACTGTGAACAATTAGTGAATTTAGCAAGGTCCTTATAGGATGAGAAAGGGCTGAGTATGTGTCCTTGCAGTTTCAGTTTAGGCACCTGTCTTTGACACTAAGCTAAACCATGGTTTCGGATTATTCCTGTTTTCATGCTATTTGCTTAGGATCTCAGTAAGCATCAGAACAGAGTTTTCCTGGGAACAGTTTCGGCAAGTGTTGTGTCTTGTTACCTGCTCAAAATTCCCTGAGCATTAGGAGATACACAGCCAAGAAGAAAGAAAAAGGGGAGATGACTGAAGGCCAAGGGAGTTTTGCCAACTGGTCACCCTCTATCATGTCTACTTTAGTCCTTCTACAGTCTCTAGGAGTGACATAGATTATGGAATATCTCATAACTGATTTAAGCAAAGTGCCCACTTTTTCAGGAGGAAGATATATTTCAGGACTAGAGTTAGGGAACGGCTTCTAATAAGCAACATCTATATTATTGTTTTCCCCAAATATTATTATTTTCTATTTTACCTATCATTTTCAATTTGAAACCAGTTGAACATTGTGATTATCCATTTCAGACAATTTTGTTTTGTAAGATATCCCTCTTACTGGAGAATTCATAGTAATTAAGAAATATCCTCCACAAATAAGGGAAGGAATTACAAGTAAGTCTCATAAAAAACTTTAGACTGGTAAAGGGGAAGATGAGAAATCAAATTTGCTTTCTTGTTCTCACTCTCCCTGCAAGTTTGTTTCCTTTATTTCTCTATGCATAACTTCTTTATTGGCAAATGTACCTGCCTATTTAGGTTTTACCAAGTATGCTCTAAAATGGTAGCTTTAGACCCTAAGTCTGCATGATATTTTTCTGTGTAGAACCTACGGCATTCAAACCCATTTTTTTCATCTACGGACTTCATATTATGTGAGAGGGAGTTACTCAGGTTGAATCTGGCATCTCTCTTGTAAACAACTCTGATGGGGGCATGGAGCGGTGTCATGTATGTAATCTTACCTGCCCTCTGCAAAGCAAGGTGGGGGTTAGCTCTGAAGTATGGATGTGAAAGGGGAAGAAAGATATGGTCTTTCTAATTTAATAGACTGATGTTAATAATGAGTGAGAGGAAAACTGCTGTGTTATATTCAGTGTACATATAATGTTTTATGGATGGTAAGAGATCATTTGGCAGTAAGCACAGGTAAGAAGCTTATATTATACCAACCAACTCAGTGAGATGGTCAACTGATAAATTATAAATTGCTGTTTCTTACCTTTTTTCTTTATTGATTTTAAGTGAAATTATTCATTATAATCCAAGTTATATGAAAAACAGGAGTCGTTAATGTTTTCACATTTCAAAGATTTGTGCTGGTGTTATGAAAGCACCATATAGACCAGTAAAATCCATGGAATGGGAAGAAAATGAGAGCAAATTTTCAACTTATTTAAACGCTTAGCAATTTCATTAAAACAAGTAAAAAATAAACAGAATAAAGAGGAGAGAATGGGTAAGAAGTTGGTAAGAAAACATCTGTGTGGTTCATTTCAATATAAGAAATTGAGAGGAAAGAAGAGATATAGAAATAGTAAAAAGTAAGAAAAAACATTTCAAAGGTGGAAGATTGACGAATACCACCAAAATTTTAATTTTTGAAAAGGTAATTTTCTTTTCTGCCCCAAGACTTCC
Source organism: Aethalodelphis obliquidens (assembly GCF_003676395.1). Lineage (NCBI taxonomy): Eukaryota > Metazoa > Chordata > Mammalia > Artiodactyla > Delphinidae > Aethalodelphis > Aethalodelphis obliquidens. Next base: position 67,882,146 of record NW_020837950.1, read on the forward strand.
TTCTTTAAAAAGAAAAAAGTCTCAAATAGAAAGTAAAGGAGGTATAAATGGTGTGGTAATAGAAGGTGAAAAATTCCCACGTGGGATTGGGTAACATTTGTCCCAATTGCTTTTAGGTGTCAAAAAGGCAAGGTTTATGTCTGAAGAAGCCACAGAGATAAATGGAATGCTCAAGCCATTGGAGATCTTGGGGAGTACAGTCCCAACCTGATAATGTTTATAGTGATAACAAAGTGAAATACTTCCCTAGCCAAACAAAACATACCTGAAGGCATTTGAGAACCCCTATATGAAGTGGAAAAGGGATTGAATAGGATTTTTTCTGTATTTCCTGCATTAAAATTTTCTTCCTCAAATCAGAGACTACCTTCTTGGTGCTTCATGTGGTACCATACATAGAGATAACCTCCATTATCAAAAACACTGCTATAGTTTTATTTTATGTCTCACATTTATTGTATTTATTTTTTATATTTTGAAATGTTGGCACTTTTCTATATGCTTTCCTTGAGGATATTAATTTGTTATCATTAGGGAAATAAGACAAAGAGAATTAACATGTACTAAGGTAGTATTTTCTGTCTATGAAGTTCAAAGTTAAACACACACACACACACACACACACACACACACACACACTAAATAGAAAACAGTTTCAATCCACTAGCTGCAGCATATCTGAAGCGCAAATGATAATTGAATTTCATGGGCTTTAACTTTTTCTTGGATGATGAATATTCCATACTCAAAAATAATAATTATAAAGTAAATGAAATAATTATCTAAGCTAAGCACAAATTGATATAATTCCCTTTTGGCTCAAATGAATATGCTAGTATACATATTAGTCTTTATAAAAAGAATATTACTTTGTGAAAAAGAAATATTTAAAAATAGAATGCTATCATGATTCATAATAAGGAAATTATCAAAATGATTTTGAGAAAAGATGAACTCAATTTCTGTGATTTTTTTTAACTTGTAGTCTATAATAAATAGACTTTAAGATTAAAATTATATGAAGCTATTGAGAAGCTTTAATTGTTGATTTTTTTTTAAGTAGACCTTAGAAAGAAATTTAAGACAAGATGTAGACTAAGATTTAAAAAATTTAAAAAGAGAGTTTAAAAATTTCACGTTGAGGGGATGATTACCTAATGTACATTTCTATTATTATCACATTCTGAGCTTCATTTCTATATTTAAATTAAACATATTAAACATATTCACATAGATCTATTATCATCCCCTAAAAACTGAGCCTGTAATATTTCTCCCACAATGGCTGTTCTTCCTGTCCCTTAATAAAAACTCGAATGGTGCATTCAATATAAAGATTTGTATCAATACTTATTTTAAACATTTTCTTCTTCCACTTCTATTAGTCCCTATACAAATATATTAAATGGTTGCCCCTTATTTTATGCTTAGTCGTAGATGTTCCAATCATCTGGAATAGACCATTTTGCTTAGGAAAAATTTATTGAGTCCTTCCTGTTACTTAAGTAAATTTAGAGAGAGAGGCAGCCTTTATCACGGGATCATAAGACAAAAAAATATTTGCAAGATACATATCTAATAAAGGACTTGCATCCAAAATATACTTAGAACTCTTGAAACTTAGCAATAAGAAAACATACAACCGAATTTTAAAATGAGCAAAAAACTCATCAAAGAATATATATATATGTATATGTCAAATAAGAATATGAAAATATGTTCATCTTTTGTTATTAGGGAATTGCAAATTAACTCAGAGATACCACTACATAACTGTTAGAATGGCTAAAATCCAAAAACCTGACAATCCAAAGGCTAGTAAGGATGCAGAGCAACAGGAACTTTCATTCAATGCTGGTAGGAATGCAAAGTTGTACAGTTTGGAAGACAGTTTGACAGTTACAAAGCTGAATATAGTATCATCATATGATCCAACAATCACAGTCCTGGGTATTTACCCAAATGAGTTGAAAACTTACATCCACATACACAAACCTAAAATGAATGCTTGCAGCAACTTTTTCCATAACTGCTCAGAACTGGAAGCAACCAAGACGTCCTCCAATAGATAAATGTTTAAAAAAATTGTGGTACATTCAAACAACAAAAAAAATACAGCAATAAAAGAAATGAGCTATAAAGCCAGGTAAAAATATAGTCAAACCTTAAATGCGTACTTCTATTAAAAGTAACTAGTATGAAAAGGATACTTAAGCTATGACTCCAATTATATAACATTCTGAAAAAGGCAAAACTATAGAATCAGTAAAGAAAAAAATCAGCAGAACTATAGAAGCAGTGGTTTCAAGGGATTCAGGGGAAGGGAGGGAGGGAGAGATGAAAAGTTGGAACATATGGAATTTTAAGGTGGTGTAAATATTCTGTATGATACTATAATTATGGACACATGACATTATTAATTTCTAAAAACCAATAGAACTTTATAACATAAGGAGTGATCCTTAATATATGAAATTTAAAAACATCATTTAGAAGGGCATAGGATCCCAGGAAAGAATGCAGACTATGATGAGAGAATCTAACTGTAATATAAATATATGAAACAACCTCACTGAAGGGGTCAGGGGGAAATGTGCTGACTTAGTTAACTCTGGAAATAAATCGAGTCAGTAAGATTAAAGACAAAAGGGACTTCACCTAAGTACCACACTTTACTGGATAAAGTTGTTTCCCATGGCCTTGTGGGTTAACAATTCAGACACTGATATACTTGTATGCTGAAACTGAACAATTAAATAAATGAAAGGCAGATAGTAAGAATCAAGTTTCTCATCGTCGAGTGGGAAAAGCAAGGGGAGAAAGCTAGTGTTATTCACAGGGTAACAGTTTAGAGTTGAAGACATCTGTAAGAACTCATATTTTACTGAATATAGATACAGATGGTTATATATTGACATACTTATAAATATGTATATATACACGGGTTAGTGTGCACACATATATCCCCTTGCTCTGTCAGCTAAGAGAGCCTCAAAGAATTGACAACCAATAGCAATGAACATGCCTACTGCCTTAAAGTTAGCTTCTAATACCATTATCCAATGAAAGGAACAACACTCTTGGGAGAAATGGCTGATTATAGGACTAGGACAAGTAATAAACAAGATGATACTGGAGCATCTTTAAGCACAGGTGAGTAAGAAAGTCTTCAAATGAACAAATGAACAAACAAAAAAATAACAACGATGGAAGTATGTTAAAGGGCACAAGGAGTCAACTAAAAGAACTTCCAATGGCCAAAACTAGAACAATTTGAACAAAATAGATAAAGTACTATTGGATTATAACTCAAAGTATAAAATTATATCCATGAGTCCATCCTGATATAAATAAATGATTAAATGAGTTAATAAATGGAATAGGGGAGAAAAATGTCCCACTCAGAAGAATCCCAAATCAATGATGTAGGTAACCCACTCTAAAGAAGGGGAAGCATAATTTCCCATTCCTTAGCTGTACACGGTGACTCCCTTTCAAAGAGTATATTATCAAGAGAGTGCGGGGGGAGAGTAACTTTATAGGGAAGAGACCTAACAAACACTAAGCCAGCCAGGTGACCAAAGTTAACTTCAAGAGATGTCATATTGATAGTGTGTACCCTTAATGTGATGTGATGAAACTGACAATTTCCTTCTGTGACCTTCCTCTCAAGAAACCCCAGTCTAATCATAAAAAATTCCAATAGAAGGGCATCTTACAATATCCCTGATCAATATTCCTCAAAACTATCAAGATTATCCAAAACAAGGAAAGTTTTAGAATTTTTTGCAACCAAGAAGAGACTAAGGAGACATGACAACTAAATGTAATGTAGTATCCTGGTTGGGATCCTGGAACGGAAAAAGGACTAAAAATAAGGAATTCTGGGCTTCCCTGGTGGCGCAGTGGTTGAGAGTCCACCTGCCGATGCAGGGGACGCGGGTTCGTGACCCGGTCCGGGAAGATCCCACATGCCGCGGAGCGGCTTGTCCCTTGAGCCATGGCCGCTGACCCTGCGCGTCCGGAGCCTGTGCTCCGCAACGGGAGAGGCCACAATAGTGAGAGGCCCGCGTACCGCAACAGAGAGACCCACCCTTTTTTTCCAAGCCCATCTTCTCACTCTCTTCCTCTTCCCCATGGCCTAACTTCAAAGTGTCACCTACATGCTCTCTTTCTCCCTTTCCATCCCCTCTTCAGCCTGCTGCAATTTGGTTTCAGGTCTCATCAAAACGCTCTAACAAAGATCATCAAAGTTTTGTTGCCAAAGCCAAGGGACTCTTTTCAGACTTCATCTTTCTGGGCCTAGAGACAGTCTCTGATATTGCTGAGCCCTCTCTCCTCATTGAAATTTTATTTTCCTTTGCTACATCTATAAAAATGGTTAAGGACAGTGAACATCTCATTACAATGTTGTTGAGATGAAATAAGCTTGTAAGATCTCTACATAGAGCTGTTACTGAAACTTAGGAAATACCTATATATATATTAAATGCAAGAAAAAAATATATAGTGAGAGATGGACTCTCTGATTTTTAAAACTATGAGTTATGAAAATACCGATTGTTAGCAAGCTGAGGGAAAATAGAGATGCATTTGCTAATCTTGTGAGGATAACTTCATACGACTATGGGAAACTTCCATTTTAAATTATTTTCAATACAGTCAAAGATTGTATACATATCCTGTAGTCTCATACTAGATATACATGTTTTGAGGAATGTTTGCATTGATATACCGGAATCCATGTACAAAATGTTCATAGAAATATTGTATATATTGGCACCAAATGAGAACCAAACAAGTACCAGTAATGGAGAAGGAATAAATAAATAATATATTAAAATACTGGAATACTACAGAGGAATGAAAATGAACACACTATTAATAAGAGTTTTCAACTTGGATTATTTTTAAAACATAAGGTTGAGTTAAAGTATCAAGTCCCAGAAAAATACACAGGACTCATAGTATAATTAATGCATCTTTTTCCACACTGATTTTTCTAACATGTAATAAATAGCTCTTCTACATAATTTTAAATGTGATTATAGTAAAGTCACAAATTACATTTCCCTTTCTTTTGTTTTCCATGGTACAGTGTATTATTTTATTTTTCATGAAGTCATGAGACTGCATATATGTTAAGAAAATAAAAGAAGAGACCTTGCCTGAATATATACCTAGCAAGGAATAGGCAGACATAAATGTAATTCACTAAACCACACTATAATTTCAATAGCATGGCATTGCAAAATATAGATTTGAATTTAGATGTATACATCAGATCACATTCTCTTCCATTTTTCTTCTTTGTTCTTCCTAAAGGAACATGAACTTTTGGCCCAAATAATCTAAGCCTGAATGCAAGAATGTTCCATTTCTTTCTAAAAGGCACAAATAAATGGGAAATAAAATCCATTGGATTAATATTCTAGGATAATGGCTGTTAAACTACAGCCCACAGGTGAAATCTGGCCTGTTGCTACTTTTTGTACTTGTTGTACTGTGAGCTAAGAAATTTTTTAAGGGTTGAAAGAAATTCAGAATAAAATTTAGGGGACATGAAAATGATGTGAAATTCAAATTTCTCTGTCCACAAATAGTTTAACTGGAACATGGCACAGTCATTCATTTACATATTGTCTATGGCAAAGTTGAGTAGTTCTGACAATTGAATAGCTCCCACTACAGTCTAAAATATTTGCTATTTGGCCCTTTACTAAAAAGATTGCTGATCCCTGGCCTAGAATATACTATGGCAATATCTATCTATGGCATATGTAATTTTAAGTTTTTTCTGTAAATCCATTTTATGGGGATGATCTGTTATTACTCAGTAAAAAGGACTTCAGTTTCTTGAAGTTTCATATATCACATTCTCATATCTGGGGAAACAGTTCTTAGTGATATTGATAGGTGTTTCATGAAATTAGTATTTCTTAATAGAATAAGTTTGGAAACCTTAGGGTTAAATGAGATTACAAAAGTTTTCACTGTAGCATGTTTCCTTGCTTTTGATATGCCCATATGTTTTGTGAATTTTCAGTGCAGTATATTGTGCATAGCATTTCTAACTTTATTTAACCACAAAATCTTGTTTATGCTATGTTGTATTCTGTGGCATCTGACAGAGAAACAACTATACTGGACATAAAAAACTTACAAGGGAAGTAAAAGTCTTTGAGGGTTCAGCCATTTTTTTTTTCTTCAGTACAGTTTGAAATAGCATATAGCCAATTAATAAAATCCTCAAATTATTATGAATATCACTGTAGCTTTGATTATCCCAATTTTGGAATAGATCTGTTCTTTCATTTGTTCTAATTTAATAATTAATTTGCAAAGCATGTCTATTAATTTAATATGCTTAATATGGTAACACAATGTAGTATTTTTCACTGTCAAGGAAACTGAACAAAATAATCTGTCTAAACATTTTTGATTTATGTAGAATCACATGATTTGCTGGTAAACTCCCCCAGAATTTATTCCAGCCAACGTTGAACAGAATACAACGTCTTCATTATTTGTTTAGCTGTTAGCCTGTCGTCCTTAAATGGATGAACATTAGATCTTTGCCTTTTCAACCTTCATAACAAAAATGCCTTTAATGCCATTTTCTTTAAAAAGTAAATCTTCCATCTTAATATGCTTCTTTTTTATGCAGTTACTTTGGCAGGAAACGAGCTCACATTTCCCTCTGCTGAACAAAGCAATCTGTGACTCATATACAATTTGAGAAAAGTATTACCTTATTCAAAAGATAAATCATGTGATATTGTTATGCTGAATGAGTAAGAAAGCATGGATTAAGAATAGATTAGGTGATTGCATTATAAAAATATCAAAGTAAACTGATCTAAAGGGTACACTGTGAATGGACTGAAATTTAAAGATATTACATTGCTACCTAAGTCTTTTGGGAATCTAATGAACACAGGCTGTTCTGTTATAGACTTTCAGAAGCCTGAGAATTAATGTGAGCCTTATTTTAGAAAGTTAGTTATATTTATTACCCTCATTACATATGGAGTAATATGCTCAACTAAATAATGTTTTCTAGTAAGATTTATTTAAAAATGTTTTCACTTTGGGCTTCCCTGGTGGTGCAGTGGTTGAGAGTCTGCCTGCCGATGCAGGGGACACGGGTTCGTGCCCCGGTCCGGGAAGATCCCACATGCCGTGGAGCGGCTGGGCCCGTGAGCCATGGCCGCTGAGCACGCGCGTCCAGAGCCTGTGCTCCACAATGGGAGAGGCCACAACAGTGAGAGGCCTGCGTACTGCAAAAAAAAAAAAAAATTCACTTTATCTGTTATTTGATTAAATAAAAATTATTGTACTTTTAATACTTAAATATTGTATTCGTTTCCTAGGGCTGGAATAACAAAGTACCAAAAACCAGTGGTTTAAAATAATTAGAAATATATTGTCTCACCGTTCTGGAGGCCAGAGTTCTAAAATCAAGGCAACGGTAGGACTATGCTCCTTATGAAGGCACTAGAGAGGATATATTCCAGGCCTCTGCTCCAGCTTTTGGTGGTTCCTTGGCTTGTGGCAGCATAACTCCAGTCCTCACATGAGTTCTCTGTGTGTGCTCGTCTGTGTTTATGTCCAAATTTTCCCCTTTTTATAAATATACCAGTCATATTGTATTAAGGCTCATCCTAATAACCTCATTTTAACTTGATTACATCTGTAAAGTCTCTATCTCAAAATAAAGTCACATTCTGAGGTACTAGGGTTTAGTACTTGCTATAACTGAATCTATCCTCCCAAACTTCACATGTTGAAACTTAACCTCATTCTGATAGTATCTGGAGGTGGAACCTTTGGGAAGTATTGAGGTCATGAGGGTGGTGCTCTCATGAACTGGATTAATCCTCTTACAAGGGACCCGGCAGAGATCCCTTGCTCCTTCTGCCATGTGAGAACACAAAAGAAGGCTATTATGAATTATGAAGTGAGCTCTCACAAGGTGCTGAATCTGGTGGCACCTTGATCTTGGACTTACACCTTCCAGAACATTAAGAAATAATGTTTTCCTTTCTTTATTCCTATATCCCACCCAGTTTATGATATTATGTTATAGCAGCCTGAAAGGACTAAGACAGTACTCCAACATATTATTTTGGGGGACACAAGTGTTGCTTTTTCTTACTACTTATCCCATTGTAATTGCCCCCAAATTTCATGGCAATCATAATCAAATTTATTCTATCTTTTCAATTGAAATTTTAATGAAGCAACCACCAAAGACTGACTCATTCTGAACATTTGGCACCTATAACATATTGACTTCTGCTTTTCACACTCTTTCATGTTCATTCTATGGCCTTTGTAACTGAAGGCAAAATGTCTCGTTATGGAAGAAACTATCAATTTCTCTACTTTTTTATTTTAATCACTCTTTTTAAAAAAATTTTGTTTTCTTCTAGTTTTATTGAGAGGTAAATGACATATAGCACTGTAAGTGTAAGGTGTACAGCAGAATGATTTTATTTACAAACATCATGAAATGATTACCAAAAGTTGTTTAGTGGATATCCATCATCTCATATAGATACAAAATTAAAGAAATAGAAACAAAAATGATTTCCTTGTGAGGAGAATTCTTAGTATTTACTCTCTTAAACTTTCATATGTAACATACAGCCTTGTTAATTATATTTATCATGTTGTACATTACATCCCTAATGCTTCTTTATCTTATAACTGGAAAGTTTTTAACTTTTGACTGCTTTCATCCAATTCCCTCTGTCCTCACCCACCGTCTCTGGCAACCACAAACCTTATCACTTATTCTGTGGGTTTGTTACCTCTTTGTTCTTGATGTGTAGTTGACCTACAACACTATGTTAGTTCCTGTTATAAACCATAGTGTCTCAGCATTTCCAGATGATCACCATGGTAAGTCTAGTTACCATCTGTGACCATAGGAAGATATTACATAATTATTAACTATATTCCCTACACTGTACATTTCATACCTGTGACTCATTTATTTTGCAACTGGAAGTTTGCACCTCTTAATCTCCCTCACCTACTTCTCTCTTCCCTCCACTCCCTTCCCCTCTGGAAACCACCTGTTTGTTCTCTAAAACTATGACTCTGTTTCTGTTTTGTTGTTTGTTCATTTGTTTTGTTTTTAGATTCCACATATAAGTGAAATCATACTGTATCTGTCTTTCTCTGTCAGACTTATTTCGCTCAGCATAATACCCTCTAAGTCCAATCATGTCTCAAATGACAAGATTTCATTCATATTTTATGGCTGAATTTTATATATATATATATAATATATAATAATATATATAATATATATATATATATATCCCACATCTTCTTTCATCTATTCATAGGTACTTAGGTTGCTTTGATATATTGGCCATTGTAATTAGTTGTAAATAATGCTGCAATGAACATAGTAGTGTATATATTTCTTCAAATTATTGTTTTCATTTTCTTTGAATAAATACCCAACAGTGGAATATCTGGGCCATATGGCAGTTCTATTTTTAAACTTTTGAGGAATCTCCATACTGTTTTCCAGAGTGACTGCACAAATTTACCTTCCCACCAACAGTATAGGAGGGTTCTCTTTTCTCCACATTCTCACAAACACTTATTATTGTCTTTTTGATAACAGCCATTCTGACAGGTGTGATTTTGTGATTTTGATTTGCATATTCCTGATGATTAGTGATGTTGAGCATCTTTTCACCTGCCTGCTGGCCATCTGTATGTCTTCTTTGGAAAAATGTCTATTCAGATCCTCTACCTATTTTTTAATTGAGTTGTGTGGGGGTTTTGGGGACACTGAACTGTGAGTTTTTGTATATTTTGGATATTAACCCCTTATCAGATGTATCATTTGCAAATACCTGCTCCCATTCAGTAGGTGGCCTTTTCATTGTTGATAGTTTCCTTGCCCTGCAAAAGCTTTTTAGTTGGTGTAGTCCCATTTGTTTATTTTTGCTTTGTTTCCCTCGCCTGAGAAGACTTAGTCAAAAAAATATTGCTAAAACCAACGTCAAAGAGCATACTGCCTATGTTTTCTTCTAGAAGTTTTATGGCTTCAGGTCTTCCATTTAAGTCTTTAATCCATTTTGAATTTATTTTTGTGCATGATGTGAGAAACTAGTCCAGTATGATTCTTTCATATGTGGCTGTCCAGTTTTCCCAACACCATTTACAGACGAGACCGTCTTTTCTTCATCGTATATTCTTGCCTCCTTTGTCATAGATTAATTGCCTATATAAGTTTGGGTACATTTCTGGGCTCTCTATTCAGTTCCATTGATCTATGTGTCTGTTTTTGTGCCAGTACTATACTGTTTTGATTACCGTGGCTTTGTAGTAGAGTTTGAAATCATAGACTGTGATACCTCCAGCTCTGTCTTCTTTCTTGAGATTAGTTTTTCTAATCAGGGTCCTTTGTATTTTCATACAAATTTTTGGATTACTTGTTTCAGTTCTGTGAAAAATGTCTTTGGTATTTTGATAGGGATTGCATGATCTGTAGATTGCCTTGGGTAGTAGGGTCATTTAACAACATTAATTCTTCCAATCCAAGAACACAGTGTATCTTTCCATCTGCTTGTCTCTTCAAATTTATTCATCAGTGTCTTATAATTTTCTGAGTATAGGATTTTACCTCCTTCTTTACATTTATTCCTAGGTAGTTTATTCTTTCTGATGCAACTGTGAATGGGCTTGTTGTCTTAATTTCCCTTTCTGATCATTCATTGTTAGTGTAAAAAAATATAGCAGATTTCTGTATATTGATTTTGTATCCTGCAACTTAATTCACTGATGAGCTTTAGTAGTTTTATGGTGGCATTTTTAGGCTTTTCTATATATAGTATCATGTCATCTGTAAATAGGGACAGTTTTCATTCTTCCTTTCTATTTTGGATTCTTTTATTTCTCTTACTTGTCTGACTACTATGACTGTTCTGGTAGGCATGACTGGTCTCTGGTCTGAATGGTTGCCAGGCCCTGCCTTGTGGGGTGGCTACTGGCTGCAGAGCTCTGGGACATATTGGGTCTAGTGCTAGCCCACTGCCTGGAGCCAAGTCCAGGGGTTGCCAGTTGTGGGGACAGGGGTCCCAAATCTAGTGTTGGCCTGCTGGTGGGAGGGTCCAGTTCTTGACATGGCTGGCTGTAGGGCCTGAGTTGTCCCTAAGTTGGTTTCAGCCAGCTTGTGAGTGAGGGTAGACCCTGGGGTGGCTGGCTGAAGGGTCCAAGGTGTCTTGGAGCCAGTATTGGCCTGCTGGTGGGCAGAGCCATGTTTGGAGGTCTCTGGCTGCAGGACCCTGCAGTTTGGTGTTGGCCTCTTGGTAGGTGGAGCTGGTTCTTGGCACAGCAGGCTTCTGGGTGTGGTCATCCTGGGGCTGGTGTCAGCTCTCTTTTGGGCATGGCCAGTGCTCAGGGGATCTGCGGATTAGAGTTAACTGGCACATGGGCATAGCCTGGTCCTGGGGTCACTGGCTGGAGGGATCAGGGGGGCGCAAAGCTGGTGTGGCCTCTGGTGGGTGGGGCTGTGGCCTACCCACTGGTGGGGGGAGGTAGATGCCTGGGTCTCTGGCCTCTGTAATAGGTGATTCCAGAGCTGGCATGAGCCCACTGGTGGGTGGGGCCTGGGCCCTGAGGGTCCTAGGGCTAGTGATGGGTAGGGCTGGGACCTGGGGTTTCTGGCTGCAGGAATTTAGGGTGTCCCAGGGCTAGTGCTGGGACACTAATAGGCAAGGCTGGCTCCTGGGCCCTCTGGTAGGTAGGGCCAGGTCCTAGAGCAGCTGGGGGCTCAGGGGGTCCTAAGGCAGCAGGCCTACTAGTGGGTGGGGCTGCATCCCAGCCCAGCTAGCTGCATGGCCTGAGGTGCCCGATTACTGGTGCTGACAGGCTGGTGGTCTGGGCCAGTTCTGGTGCTGATAAGCTAGAGGGAGGATTCCAAAATGGTGCTTGCCAGGACCAGTATCTTCCTGGTAGGAGCAATTTCCGGTAATGGCTACCGGAACTGTCTATGTCTCCAGGGTGAGCTCCAATTGTCTCTTGCTTCTCTGGGAGCCCATTTCTCTTATGAGAAAGCAAATTCCTTCCCAGATCCTCCAATATAATTTCTCTTAAGTCTAATTGCCAGGATCCAGCAAAGGGGCCAAAGACAATTTAAAGTGACTAGAAATCATGAGCCATTTCCTGCTTTTGAGTACATTGAAAGATTTCAGTTCTGTCCCCACCAAAAATTTCAGTTCTGCTAGCAAGAATGTATAATATCTCTGTTGGGTCAGCAACTCAGAGAATCTGCCTTCCCAACTGTAACAATGACAGTTTGATGGTGTCTGAGGAAATTGGTGAGTCTTTCTTTTGTTTCCTATACCTCCAAATTACTCACAAGTGGTTTTTAAGAAATGAACACAAGAAGTGGCTGTTGAGGGCCTGAGAGTGTCATCCTGATTTTTGAATAGAGTTTATTTTATCACAGTAATCAATCATCTCATCTCATCAATTACATATTTTAAGTTATGTTTAACTTTTACAAAATATGAACATGAATATATGATGTGTGTTTTCTGTTACTTAAAATACAGCATTTCCCCCAACTATATTGTTATTATAAACTGAAACATATTTTCATCTAAAGATCCATTTCAATATGGCTCCTTTCTTCTAATAGATAGGAAATATACTTGAAATACATATTATATATATATATGAAATATTCTCTTATACAGAGAAACAAAATGTTCTAAGCAAAAATAATTTCAATTTATCATTTAGTAGGGGTCTTTTTAAAAATTTATTTTATTTTTGGCTGTATTGGGTCTTCGTTGCTGCACGCAGGCTTAGTTGCTTCATGGCATGTGGGATCTTCCCAGACTAGGGATCGAACCCGTGTCCACTGCACTGGCAGGCAGATTCTTAACCACTGTGCCACCAGGGAAGTCCCTAATAGGGGTCTTGAAACTTTCTATCAGTTTGGTTCACTACTCTTACTTATGCATAAACAGAGATCATTTTCATGTGCATTGAATATCTTCTTCTAATAATTTCATATAGAATGAAATTGTACATTAACACTTCTCTATGCCACACAGCTTTTTTTTTTTTCCAGTATATTTTTGTAAAATTTTCTGGGTGGTAAAATATATTAATGTTTACTTTTCATCAAGATAGAACTGAAAGAAAATAACTAGGTACCAACTAGAATTGAATCCCTTCAGAGCAGATGGAAGTAAAAATAAATGACATTAAAGTTAAACACTATTGTCGAAAAGGGATCTTAATGAAAACAGTGAATCAAAAATAAGATGTCTTGAGGGTGGTAAAATGTCTAAGATAACTTAAGGCTTGTAACTTTTATATCATTTCATATATATCATATAAATGGCACTGCTTGTTCTTGGGAAAACAGTAAGTAATGCTTACAAAAAAATAACATTTTTCAACAAAAACATTATCTAGCTGCAATCAAACATATCTAGATGGTTCCGCAATTCAATAAAATTGATTGCAGATAAGTTGAAGCAAGTTGCATCAGACAGAATAATTCACAACTAGAAATAATCTGCATAAAATGCTGCTTCAAACATAAATTTGGCAAAGTACAATAAAGTATTTACTTAAAATTTTACCTGTAAAAAATTACAAGGTTGAAGTGAACTATCTTACAATATATGAAGTGTCATAAATCTTCCATCATTTTTTTCCATTTAAGGAAGTGCAGTATTTGATTTAAAAGTCAAAGGCAACATCACCATTTAAGTCAAAAGAAATGTGTGACTACAAAACATCAGGGGAATTTACCTCCAGATATAAGACACTAATTTTTTTTTTTTTTTTTTTTTGTGGTATGCGGGCCTCTCACTGTCGTGGCCTCTCCCGTTGCAGAGCACAGGCTCCGGACGCGCAGGCTCAGCGGCCATGGCTCACGGGCCCAGCCGCTCCGCGGCACGTGGGATCCTCCCGGACCGGGGCACGAACCCGTGTCCCCTGCATCGGCAGGCGGACTCCCAACCACTGCGCCACCAGGGAAGCCCAAGACACTAATTTTTAATGTTCATTTTTGTTTTGAATACAGACATACATGATATTCAAGGAAAATTTTAATCATAGAGCCATCCATTCAATCACTTTGAATTCTGAAGTTCAAAATATATATAATCAGTTTATTGGGTAGTTTCAACTTAGTGAAGTATCACAAAAATGCCACTCTCCATAAACCATCCCTTTCTTGTGCTAATGTCAACCTTTCATTTGCACCAAGAAGTGGTCCACTTAATACTTAAATTTCATTATTTTTTGGTTATGTGGTTTATTCAAAATTAATCCAGACTAGTTTAAAATTCTAATCTCAAATCTATTTCAAAGTTTTCTTAACTCCAGCTTCTACAGCACAGCCATCTCTGGCATGAAGGGGGCCTTGCCTAGCTCTGAGACCCAAGCTCTACCCAGATCCCCTGGTGTGGAGCAGAACGGGATAAAAGGCAATACAAAGATCCTCTTATATACATGACCAGTCATATTTTGCTGAGCGCCTGTGTCCTTGTCTCATCTACAATGTTGTCCGTTTCCCTCTGTGATGCTAGTTTTCTCTCTGGATATTGTGGGTTCCTGGTAGAGGACACAGGTTACTAGGCTGTACATGAAGATTACTTGTGAGGCATGATCATGAACTAACTTTGTACCCCACTATTCCCTCAAAATGTTTCTAATAGGGGATTTTTTTTCCCTGATACAAGATAATAAATCGGGCAGTTCAATGATAAGGCAGTTTCATTATTATTATTATTTTTAATCATTCTGCTATAATAAATATACTGTTTTCTAGAAGTTACTAAACACAAAAATGTTTTTTGCTATTTTGGGGGGCCTGCCATGAGGAGGACAGGTTGGGCAGTTGGCAGACTGGTGGATAAAGATGTGGGGGGAAGGCTGGGAGGGTGCAATTTGGTTCTACTTTTTTGGAAGCTCCTTGACTCTTCTTTCTAAGGTGTGAATATTAAGACCCCTTGTCCTCTGACTTGCGTCTTAGATGCAGTTCCAGTACTAGTGGGTAAATCTTACTGTCTCTCACATGTAAATGAGTTATTTATGTTTTCTGGGTTGTGGGAGCAAAAGGAACTAAAATCTATTTTCTTTTCCTCTGGTTTCTCCTACTCTTTAACCCACTATACTTTTTCTTCAGTATCTTATTCCAAAAAAATGCTATAAAACTTTTCTCACAAACTCAAAAGTTGAGTAAACTTAAAATTCTTGACTGCCATTCCATATTCTCACCCCAAATTTCAGAAAAGGAATTTGCCTACATTCTCTTTCTTAGAAATTTGCCTTGAAATTCTCCATGAAAAATTCTTATATAGAGAATTATAATGGGATTATCAGGAAGCACTAATCATCTTTATTACATATGTTTTCATAGCCACCTAAAATCTGAAGTTTTTAAATAAAGCTATAAAATAATTGTATAAGAATCTAATGTAAGTCAAAATTCAAGCACAAAAATAAGGAATAAGATCTGTCAGTGGTTGTATGAACACCATTATCTTCTTTATTTACTGTTTTTAAATATTATATTTCAATAAGCCATAAATATTTATTAATTTCTGTGCCTTATTTTAAAGTCTTTGCTATATATTTATAATGCTGTTGGGAAAATTTGCACTCAGTGCCCGTAAAATAATGCAATTTTAAAATTCCAAATGTCATATAAACCAATAAAACTTATTAAAAATCCCTTCACATTCTGTTTATCCATTTCACTTTTAGTCCTATCAGTAAATATAAACGTATCATCTAGCAACAAGTCGCTACAAACAGACAATGTAATAAAATATATTTATATTGACTATCTGCCCTTTGGATTTCACTGCTCTATAAATCTGTAAATAAATATTTGTTGAGTATGAGAACATCTTCCTTTATGACACTTATTTTTATCATGACTTTTATTAAATTTTACCAAGTACTTGATGCACATAAATGTTAATATGAATTTTATTTACACTTTTTAGAGATTCTTATAGTGAATTATATTGATTTATTCAGACTCTTCAAGACATTCATTTTATAGCATTTAATATGGATAGATTTTGAGGTTAAGGTATACTCTTTGTAGAACAATTACGGCTGAGTAGCATTATCTAAATGAATAAAATAAAGTGGATTTTTAAAGTATAACACACATGATATTGCACATAATATTGCTCTGAACTGAAAAGAGATTGAGAGGGAGTACTGAGAAGAGAGAACTCAGAAAATATCATGGCAGCCATATTTCTGTACATTTTTTTTTTTTTTTTTTTTTTTGCGGTAAGCGGGCCTCTCACTGTTGTGGCCTCTCCCATTGCGGAGCACAGGCTCCGGACGCGCAGGCTCAGCGGCCATGGCTCACGGGCCTAGCCGCTCCGCGGCATGTGGGATCTTCCCAGACCAGGGCACGAACCCGCGTCCCTTGCATCGGCAGGCGGACTCTCAACCACTGCACCACCAGGTAAGCCCTTCTGTACATTCTTGAATATAGGGATGAAACCGAGCAGCACCCTGTGAGGCTCCTGGGCACAAAATCTTTTCTGTATCCCTTGTTTCTTGTTTGTAGGAAATAGGCTTCAGCCTCCATGACCTTCCCTGAGTTCCAGAGGGCAGGATCAAACAGTAGCTAACCAGAGAATGGAGGGAATATAGAGACAAGGGAGGAGCAGTCCAGAAACAAGAGTGCAGCCTTGGGACAGGCTCCTGCTTCCACCTCAAGGGATACACCTAACAATATCTTTGAGCTCTTCTGCAGAACAAAAACCTCTAACAAACGGAAGATGTTAACTACTTGATGAAGCATTCTGCATTCCAGAGAGGTCACAGCTTGATAACTCCAGAACCACAGAAGCTCATCAGGAGATCACCTGAGGCCAAATTAAAGGAATGAAGGCTCTGCACACACCCTAATCCTTATCAGCAACCTGGCCCTGGAACTACTGCTCTAAAACTCTTCACCAAATCCCCTCGGGTTGGGACACACAGTTTTGAGGGCACAAACCCACTGTGTCCCCCTTTGCCTGGCAAAGCAATAAAACTATTCTTTTCTACTTCACCCAAAACTCTGTGTCTGAGATTTGCTTCAGCACTGGTGCACAGAGGACGAGTTTTTGGCATCAGGGAGAGGAAGAAGGAAATCTCATTTTGGCTGGGATTTCAATCTGGAAATTAACACTGTGTTTGGAGGAAACATAAAATAAGTTCAGAGGGAATGAATAACCCTATTAGAGATCAGGGCCATGGACACGCAGACTATATATGCAGCGAAAAGGAAAACCACTTTACTGCAGCAATATACCAAAATAACTGGGGGAGAGGGAGAAATGTATTCTGAAGAGCATGTTGGAGGAAAATAAAACCATTTTAAAAATAATACTGATGAAGATGTCCTGGTTAAAGTGTTCTTTGAGGAATTAGATATGCACAGAAAGAATTTTTCACTGATAAGTGTGAATGTCCTGTTTCAAGGTAATAACGTTTTCTGTTTAAATCATTTGGTGTGAGAAAGAAAATGTGGACAATATAGAAGAGGATCAACAATACTTGAGTAACACGAGATAAAGAAGAATCTTGGTCACACTAGAACAGAAAAATTCTCTCAGCCTCACTGCCTAAGAATTTTCATTTATCAAGACAATAACTCCTCTGTCATGCTTAAGTTAAATAGATGACAATATTTACAGATCTTTCTTCCAAAAACACTAAGATTAAATTGAGCATATGTTATACCCCTGTGGGGCCCTCCCAGGCACAAAAGCCTTTCTGGGTCCGTCATTTCTTATTTGTAGAAAAAAGGCTTTAGCCTCCTAGACCTTCCCTGAGTTCCAAAGGGCAGATTCAGTTACTGATTTAGAGGGGTGAGGGGATGCAAAAACAAGGGAAAGGCTGTCACGAAACAAGAGTGCAGTGATGGGGCAGGGGCCTGGTTTCTCCTCAAGGGATGTGCATAGAAATCTAACACATATCTCTGGATTCTTCTATAGGAACAAAGGCCCCCCGCCCGGTGGAGGATGGTAAGTTCAGGCTGAGCACAAGAATGTAGACCCCGGATTGGCTGGAACCAGAAGGCTGATGACTGAGATTCCAGGAGCAACATCCTATTACTTCACAACCAACCAATCAGAGGAAGGTCCACATCCTGCAGACCTACCTGCAAACCCTGCCTACAAAATCTCTTCCCCAAAAACCATCCAGGAGTTTGCGCCTCTTGGGCATAAGCTACTCTTTCTCCTTGGTTGGCCCTGCAATAAAGTGCTCTGCTCCAAACTGCACCTTTTTGGTTTGTTTGGCCTCACTGTGCATGGGAGACACAAACTTCAGTTCTACAACAAACACTTAAGTTCTACTTTCAGAAAATTTCAATTATACAATCCAGTGTTATCAACTATGTAGAGTCACTATATCATACGTTAGATCCTCAGACCTTATTCATCTTACAGCTGAAAGTTGGTACACTTTTACCAACTTCTCCCTATTTCCCCCACTCCCCAACCTCTGGCTTATTTTGCTTAGCCTAATGTCCTCCAGTCTTATCTATGTTCTTGCAAATGTCAGGATTTCCTCCTTTTTTTAAAGCAGAATAACATTCCACTGTATGTATATACCACGATTTCTTTATCCATTCATCTGTCCACAGATAGGTTGTTTCCATATCTCAGCAATTGTAAATAATAATGCAAAAAAATACCTATGTTTCCTGATGTTTCTTTCTGAAGTCTAACTTCTTTATAACTCTTACAAGTCAATATCTTATATTTATTGTCAAAATGTTTTTCTAAATTAGTTGTTCATCTCCTAATGCTCTAGGCAGCAATGAATTTGTTAGGGGAAACACTGACTGACACCGCCCACCCTGGCCAGGCACCACAGTAACCATTTGCATGAATTATCTTAAACAGGAGGTCCTGGTAAGGAACATGGAACTAACAAGCCACCCCCAACCAGAAGAATTTGGGGAAGGTCAAAAGTAGACACCAGACGACATGTCCTACCAAACCTCCCAGAATCCTCTTCTCTGGAATCCATCTTGGCTGAGCGATGCATGTGCCACCAGGAAGGACCCTGAGTCAGAGTGATTTGCCAGGGACAACCCGGAAACTAATCCCATCACCATAAAACCCAAGACTGTGAGCCACGTGGCAGAGCAGTCCTCCTGGGTTCCCTCAGCCTCCTGCTCTCCACCCGGGCGCCCCTTCCCAATAAAGTCTCTTGCTTTGTCAGCACGTGTGTGACCTAGGACAATTCACTTCCAAGTGTTAGACAAGAGCTGACTCTCGGGCCCTGGAAGGGGTCCCCCGTCCTGCAACAAATTCAGAAACATTCTCCTGCTGTCATGTCATCATAGTGCAATGTCCAGAGTGGCTTGAATATGCATTGAGGAAGGAGTTTGTGTCAGAGGAAAAGAATATTAGGTCTTGGCCTGAAATGGGACTCTACTTTGTTACAAACCCTAATCTGGTGACCAACAGAGCTGTTTATGGACCCCTTAAAGTAAGAGAAATATGTTATCAAAATTGTATAATTTCTTCACCTCTTATTAATAAATCTCACAGTTAACTTTTCATAAAATGATGTACTCCAAATAGTTTTTGTTTGTTTTGTGATAAAAACACTGCATATTTTTCCTTTCACTATACTGGTGTGACAAGAATTTTAAAATGTATATACCCATTCTTTATGGTATTTATTATTTTATAATATTCACTCCTTTACATATCATCCTCCTAAGAGAATGTAAAGTTACTGATTCCAAGTTTTTGTTGAATACTTAATATTTAAACAGAAATTATCATTTTTTTCTCTCTACAAGATTTGACCAGGAATAGTGTTTCTCAAAATAGGTTGTAACAAAGAGTGGGTTTCGGAATCAAGGTATTGAATTTTGACCGATATTATAAAAAATAGGATAGAATGTAAAAGACTATACTAGACTAGAAAAGTGTGGACAAAGAATGTCGCCTGGCATTTCAGTAAACAAAAAGGTTTCAGCCATAAAGCCATCAGCCACTGTAAACCCACCTCCAGAGTGTATGCTTGAGGGGAATTCAGGATGGAGAAAAACAGGTTACTGACCTAGGATAGTTAAGGTGCATATCGAAGGACTAAATTCAATAAATCCAGACTCGTGCATTCTTGAATCTTCCCATACATAGAAAAGCGCTAAAATCACTAACTTTGAGATGTCTATTTTTTGTGATTAGCAATAATCCTTTTTTTTTTTTTTGTCACACCACATGGTACGTGGGATCTTAGTTCCCTGACAAGGGATCAAACCCGTGCCCCCTGCAGTGGAAGCACAGAATCTTAACCACTGGACCACCAGGAAAGTTCCAGCAATAATCTTTAGATGTTCAACTACATGTGGGTTTTTTTCTTTTTCTTTTTTTTTTGCAAAAACTCCTATATATCCTGGTTCCTCCCTTACCTCTTTGGAATAGTTCCTCAGAGCTATCCGAGAGGCTGTTTCCAGGCTATAGTCCTCAGCAATGCCCCATATAAAACATAATTCTCCACTTTTAAGTTGTACGTTTTTTTCCCAGTAGACAAAAGACTAGTTTAAACTAAACTGGAGTCTGTTTGACTAAAAAACGAAGAAGGTAGAGTTTGAATATAAGAGTAAATACAGGTTCATTACTTTTGTTTCAGTTTATATATGTATGTACACAAACATAAACACTATACATACATACATACATTTGTGTGTGGGGAGGGTGTGTTGTGTAAGTATAGAGACAACATAAAATATTTTCCTTCCTATGGGTTGCATTATAATTTTTTAAATGTTAGGAAACCATTTATCAAAACCAGTAGATTATCTTTGACCTCAGACAGAAAAAAAATCTATCACATGTTGACAGACAACTGTGTATTGACTTCAAAGATAATTTACAAGATATCAAAGTGAGCCAGTAATAACTACAGTAAGTTTAGAAGAAAAGGAAGAAATAGGCAGGATGACACAAATTGGAAGACTAGGAAAAGGAGAAGAAAACAATTTGAGATCTTGATTCTTTTGTCTGGGAAAGAGGTGTGGATTCATCAAATACAAAAATAAATAATCCATAAATGTGTCTATGCCACCTTTAACATTCTCACACTCTGTACAGTGAAGGCAATCTCTATCCTGAAGATATTTCTGCATGTTTCAGGAGTGATTTTTGAGCACCCATTTTTGCCTTAACTGTGGAATGATAATTACTATCTCCATCATGCCCCAGTGACTGAGCAGATGATTAGAAGAGGGCTTCCTGCAGCTTCTGGCCAACACCTAGGAAGCTTAATTTTTAAAAGACAAAGAGTGGCGAGGGACTAATGGGATTCAAGAGGAGGATGGAACTTGGTTGAGGAAAGGGGGAGAGATAATAAAGACATAAGGGGTGTCCATAATCAGAAAGGGTCTCACCCTGTGTGAAACCCACTTCAGTAACTGCTGTCCCATCACTGTGCAGCTATGCTGAAAGCTACCTGGCCCTTCAATAAAGAATTCTGAATAATTCCCATTGCAGTTATGGAATTTTCTCCAGGGGAACATGGCAAGACGGATAGACCAACAATTGAAGGTGATTGGAGATTAAGGGTAGAGGGCTTCTAGGAAGCAGAAGGCCAGAGTCAGCATACACCTGTGTGGTTCATGAGCAGAGAAGAAACTCAAGACAAGAACAATGGTAAGAACATATTCCTGAACACTCTTTATGGATTAGTGAGTTTCATCTTTCAAGAAAATGAAACTGTTTACCCATGATAAAATACTCATGGGTATTTTATTATCTTTACATTATAAAGAACTGTAAAAATGATGGTTCTCAAAGACTAGGGAAATGATAAAAGACTATATTTGTGTTATTGTATGTTAAACAATGTCTCTAGAATACTGAGACATAGTTTTACATACAATAACTCTATTGGAAAAAGCACCTGTGTACATTTAATATAGTTAGTGTAAAAACTATACTCATATACTTATATATATAAATGATACATTAATAAGGATTTACTAGCAATACCTCTTCAGTACTTTTTTATAATTATGAACTATCATCTCCTTAAGAAGATCCGACTGTATTATATTTTTGAAAATTTTATATATAATACATTCTCACTGACAGTTTAAGAAGCTTTCTTTCCTAAAATTCTTTTTTTTAATTAATTAATTTTTTATTTATTTTTGGCTGTGTTGGGCCTTCGTTGCTGCACGTGGGCTTTCTCTAGTTGCGGGGAGCAGGGGCTACTCTTCGTAGCAGCGCACGGGCTTCTCATTGTGGTGGCTTCTCTTGTTTTGGAGCTCAGGCTCTAGGCACACGGGCTCAGTGGTTGTGGCATGCAGGCTCAGTAGTTGTGGCTCAAGGGCTCTAGAGCACAGGCTCTGTAGTAGTGGCGCACAGGCCTAGTTGCTCTGTGGCATGTGGGATCTTCCCGGACTAGGGATCAAACCCGTGTCCCCTGCATTGGCAGGCGGATTCTTAACCACTGCGCCACCAGGGAAGTCCCATCTTTCTTAAAATTCTTAATACATAATATTGCACATATTATAGAACTGAGCAAATAATTGAGAAACTATGTAAGGTTTACAAAAATGCAAAGTCTTGAGGGCAGGGGGAAGATTTTTGAGAAGTGGAAAATTAGACCCAACAAATATTCTCCACCCAAACTGTGGAAGAAACCATGAAGGGGAACTGTGTGGAAACTTGACAGATGATGTCTAAGCATCATAAACCCATGAGCCTGCATCCAAAGGACAGACATGGATGCTTCCAGTAAGTTGGCCTAGCTTTGATGAGTAAAAGCAAATGCTTGTTCAGTGCATACTTTGTGTAAAAAGTTTTTCTAAATGCTTTACCTGTATTAAATCATTAATATTTACAATATTCCTATAAAGTAATTACTATTATTGTTTTCATTAGAAAAATTATGGAATTGAGGCACAGAGAGGTAAAACAATTTGCTCAAGATCACATAGCAAGTAAGTGATGGAACTACCGAGGCATTAAATCTATTCAAAGAATCACACTAAATTACAAACAAGATGTTCTTCTTCAAATTAGCTTGATGGTATAAAACACAGTATTCCTGTTTAATTGTAATGGAAAAGAGAAGCAACCCCACATACATAAGGTTTAAATTTCTAACAATTCGGGTCATATAAGCTAAGGGATTTAATTTAATTTAGAAAGATAAACAATTGCATTTTTTTTCTTGGACCCAAATATCATGGAGGAATTCATACACATGAGTGATATAAGTCAATACCAGATTTGTGGTTTTAAGTGTTAAATTTGTACATCTATACCACTGGCTTACAATGAGATATCTTTTTAAGGACAGTGTTGAGGTGGGGCTATGTCACAATAAAATGAATGCTCATTCAGCCTAATTAAAAACCCTAGGGGGTGTTGGGATCCCTCATTCCTACCACCTGTGTTATGAATATGACCACTCCCTACAGGTTTCTCCAAACCAAATATCCTGTGATTTATTTACCACTATAGGACTTCTATACTTGAGTCTGATTGCAAGTTAATACATCATGATAGAAACTCACCATAATGTAGCGATTATAAATCTTTTAGATTTCTGTTCATAAATAAAGATTTATGAGCAAGAGTTACATTTTTCTTTTCTTTCACGTATAAATTAGCCTTAAGATTTTATGAATAATTCAACGTGAAAAATATCATCTTTCAAAGCTCTGGTAAATAGTAAAGTTGTATGTGATTTTGTGCAAGGGTTTCTACGTGTATACATTTAAATAAAACAAGGCAGAACAAGTATAAAAATTAGTAAATCTTACTTTAATGCTTTCTGAATTTTTAAGCATTTTCTTAAAATATGTCAAAATACATCTGCTGGTCTTAGAAGACCACCTACAGAATAGGGTGATTTATGAAGTAAACATTTGAATTTAAGATATTTAAATAGTGATTTATGTGGTATGTTTCTGTTTGTGTGTATTTTACAATTTAGAAACATTAAGCACAAACAGTTTAAAAATAACTTTTCAGTTTAAGTTAAGGCTGCAGTCTTTGAGGTATTGATTCATAATACTGCCACTTCTCCTGAAAAAAGAACATGAAGGAAAGCAAAGCTTTGGGAATCAGCCCAATCAATCTAATATTGTCCTTAAAATTCCTTTTGACTTGAAAGAAAACATTTCTGAATTTAGGTCAGATCTGGAATACATTTAAAACATTTATATAATATAATAAATTCCTTATCCTTTGGTAAGTGCTCATTAATACACTATACAAAATTCTCGCTAAGTATACTAAATATTTTTCACCCACAAGTTTATAACATTTTAATAGCAAGTGAAAAATACTAAAAAAAGTTAATTTTGGTTAATTCTCTAATTAACTCCAACAGTTAATATTTCTAATTATTTTAGGAAATATTACTAAGTACTGTTGCAACTGAATTTCTCAGCCAGTGTTCCATGCAGACTGTGAGACCACAGGATTTGAAATCCCTCAGGACTGCTTTGGGATTCTCTCTCTGGATACGGACTTGACATTCCTAAGCTCACTTTCTTCATCTTTAAAATGAAGATAACAATTGTGCTTATCTTGTTGGGTGGTTGTAAGAACTAAATGAGTTAATGGAAGTAAATCGCTTTGCATGGTGGCTGTTCGGGTTTAAGACCGAAGTAAGAGCCCAGAGTCGGCGACAGAGACATCAGTGGTTTAGTGGATGGGGGAGCTTACATGTCTGAAGCAAGGTCCTGGGGCGACTCCCCACCATGTGCGGAGGACGAGGACAGCAGTCTTCCTTCCTGGGAGGAAGGGGAGATGCCAGTTATAGGGGGAATTAGTCAAGTTGGCTCATTAGTTACCAGGGAAACCGGCAGAGGGGCACGCCCTCCCCTGCCCCTTTGATGAGAACAATCACCAGTTAGGGTGGGGCACGTATGCACGAAGGTCAGTCATGTGACTAGGGTGTAGGTGAAGCAGGCCCTGGTTGAGCAGGGGATGTACAGAGAGCAAGAGAACAGCCATTTGAATTGCCTGACCATACAGTGGCACCAAATAATTACTAATTAAATATTAATTATCAAATTATTAATTATCAAATTAATGTATCAATTATCAAATTAAATATTTATATTATTATTCTATTTATTCTGGAAAAATTGGTTAAGTAAATTTTGTAGCTATTGGCAACAAAAGAAAAATCAATCTATATCCTTGAACGTGTTTTTTTGCTATCTTTTCCAGTTTTATTGAAATATAATTGTCATATAACATTATATTAATTTAAGGTGTACAAATAATGATTTAATGTGTGTGTATGTGTGTGTGTGTGTGTATATATATATATATATATATATATATATATAAAAATAAAGAGAGAGACAGAGAGAAATGTTTACCACAGTAAGTTTAGTTAACACCCATTACCTCATGTATGTACTTACAATTTCTTTTCTTGTGATAAGAAGTTTTAAAATATACTGTTAGCAACTTTCAAATATACAATTGTTTTCTTGCTATTAGTAAGAGTGATAATTAGAACGGTAATAGCATTAATAACGATGGTAATATTTAACTTTTACTAAACAATTAGTTACCTACCTCATTTCACTGAATCATTACAAACCAGCTTTTGCAGTAGATTATGTTAATATCCCCATTTCACAGATAAGACAACAGAAATTCAGAGACAAAATAGTAAAGGGGAAAGAAATCTGAATTAAAAACTTAGAAAAACTTTCTTCAGGACTTGGTTTTAACAACTATACTATTCTTCAGTTCACCAGTTGTATGTGTACACACACACACACAGCAGTATGGAAACTAAAGTGATTATATGACAGATTGAGAAAGAGAAGAACTTTTTAATTTGGATTTTTGTTTAAGAATGCCTGCATGACTCCCTCTTTTTAATTAATATCCACGCGGACCCAGTACATCTGATTCCAATGGTAAATGTTTACCAGCCTCTGGGATAGGGTAGAGGAAAGAGAGCCCCCTGTTGTAGACTTCCCAATTTCTAATTTCTACAGTGTAAAATATTCTCATTATAACTTGCTTCAAGCTACAAGTGGTTGAAACTTGAAACAGCTTGCAAAATTCCCGAAAACATAATAATTAATAATCAATTCTAGAGAGCTGGCATGAACCACCTCCAGATTACCACTGTATTACCTGTTTTATTTATTATTTATTTGCGGTACGCGGGCCTCTCACTGTTGTGGCCTCTCCCGTTGCGGAGCACAGGCTCCGGACGCGCAGGCTCAGCAGCCATGGCTCACGGGCCCAGCCGCTCTGCGGCATGTGGAATCTTCCCGGACCGGGGCTCGGACCCGTGTCCCCTGCCAGCAGGCGGACTCTCAACCACTGCGCCACCAGGGAAGCCCTACCTGTTTTATTTTTCATTAAAACACTTCCTATCATCTAACATATTCCATATTTACTCGTTAATTTTAAAATATCTTATCTACAAAACTGCCCCTAAGTAAAATGTATGTTCCAAGGAATAATGAGAATGGAGATCTGATCTATTTTGTTGACTCCTCTATCCTCAGCATTTACAAAATTGTACAGCATATAATAGGCACTCAATAAATATTTTTGAATGAATGAATGAATTTTCCGTTACTTTAAAATTTAATCTTATTAAAGTCATCACTTATCCTGATTTTCCTATCCAAACTTCCAGCTGTATTTAGATTGGCATCATTATTTTATTTAAGTTCTTATGTGTCTCTAATGTGATTTGTTAAAATTATTAAAATAACTCATTCCACAAACATTAAGGCTAATTTATTTTCTGTGTTTATTATGTAGAACCCTAGACGTTAAAATTTTAATCAGGGTAATTAATGTCAGCTGACTACATTTGCCTTTGAATATTTGTAATATTTACGTATGTTCTTTATTGAAACTGTACAGATAAGTTTATATGTTGCAAAAGGACTGTTCAAAGCAGAAAGATGGATTAGATTATCATAAACGTGGTAATTTTTGTGCTACTGCATTAAGGTGACAAGATTTATTATTGGGGACATTTATTAACAGTTTAAAAAGTCAAAATTTGCTTCTTTTGGGGGGCACATTTGAATTATTTTTATTTTGATTCCACGATGTGTTTCACCTAAAAATTATTCCAGTTTCTTGTAACCCAACAGAGTTTTAATAAAGTCCTTAACTAAATGTTATATGTATTTGCATCTGTGGTGATATATTTATAGATAATATGTATATAAATAATTTTACTTTCATCCTTGCTATATTATCATTATGTAAATATACTTAAGTCAGTTTAACGGAGACCAAGTAATGCATGGATCAGTGCTTTAATGAACAAATGATCTTTTAGAAGTTACTTGTCTTGGTAAAACGTTATAGTACAATATGTACGATTGTGTTTCTTTAATGAAATTTAATGGGATGATATATACATGCATGAACAACTCAGTGCCTGGCACATTGTATATTCTCAATGAATTTTAGTTTATCCACATACTTTTTATAAATTATATCAGTCAGATATGATTTATGATATTTATGATGATTTTGTTATTCACGATTATAAGGAATTTCACTCAACTTCTTAGTCTTTGCAAAGTACTTCTGGAATCCAAAATCATGAAAGAGTTTAAAACCTTACACTCTTGGGGCTTCCCTGGTGTCGTAGTGGTTAAGAATCCACCTGCCAATGCAGGGGACACAGGTTTGAGCCCTGGCGCTGGAAGATACCACATGCCACGGAGCAACTAAGCCCATGCACCACAACTACTGAGCCTGCGCTCTAGAGCCCATGAGCCACAACTACTGAGCCTGCGTGCTGCAACTACTGAAGCCCGCGCGCCTAGAGCCCCTGCTCCGCAACAAGAGAAGTCACCGCAATGAGAAGCCCACGCATCACAACGAAGAGTAGCCCCTGCTTGCCACAGCTAGAGAAAAGCCTGCGCGCAGCAACAAAAGACCCAACACAGCCAAAAATAAAATAAATAAAATAAATTTATATATAAAAATATCTTACACTCTTTTGGTTGTGAGCAGTAAAACAATGAATCAAATGTGTATGAACTCAAATGTGTACTTATACGTAACTTCCTGCTCACTATTTGCTAGCTATACTTACACGTAACTTCCTGCTCACTATTTGCTAGCTATTACTCTAAAAATATAAAGGAAAACTGGCTAAGTGTGTTTGGAAATACTTTTTAGTTATTCACATGTTTGCACATAACTGTTAGGTTATTTTTGTATACATATTAGTGAAGGTGAAGGTGGGTCCTATAGAAGCAGTAGAAATCTTGAAAACATACACATGCAGAGTGTGAGCCCCTACACAAAGTACCACCCCAAAATGCAAGCAACTGACCCAAATGCTGTATTTGATTTTTCTTTGTAGTGAGTTCTGATTTGCTGAAATCCCTAAGTATTCATTTACACAAACAGTAGTTATAGGGGTAGTTTCATCATCCAGAAAAAATAAACCTAACCACAAAGAAAATGAAAGAGAGATTACTTCCATTAGTTAATTTAAAATGGTATGTAAAAATATTTGTCTTTGGTTATTCAAATCTGGAAATTATTACAATTTAATTTTAATGATATTTTAGATGAGGCAAAAATGATTAAATTATTATATGGTATGACTATTACAGATGACATGGAAAAAAAAATGTGTAGGTGGCAGCTGAGCCAAATGTTGTCTGCTATATTCCTTATCATTCAGTAGAATACTTCTTCTCTTTCTCCAAACTTTGCAAAAATACTGATTAATTTACCAGTTAAACTACTCCTCCCAAATGTCAAGTTTGCTATGAATTTCTGTAATACAAATGTTCCATATTTAACAATGATATCACTGCATGTTCTCAGAGGTAATATGAGTAAGAAAGAGGCCATTTAAACTACAGCTGTTCCAATTATGATTCACAAATGTATAACATAACCCAAATATTCTAATGACATTTTAGCATTATTGGTGCCAGACCAACAACTAAGCAAATAAATGAATATTTTGAAAAGGTTATTTTATCGACTATCTAAGGTTTGAATTCAGACCTTACATTGATGCATTTCAACCTGTCTTGGGCAAAAAATTTACTTGGGTTGCTGGCTTAAAATGATGATTCCTGGATTGCACCATGATTCCTTTCTTAGTACATGCGAAGTGACTTCAAGAGACCCGTACAGTATTTTTAACAAGACCCCCCCTGGAGTTTATGGTGTAGGGAATTATGTGTCCACAGCTCACACTTTGGAAAACACTGTCCTTCTCCATTGAAACTAGTCTTGTAGCAGAATAAAAACGACCGTCATGGATGAGTGACCAAATAGCGTTAAGAGAAATTTCCTCAGAGACTTTGTGTCTGTATCACCATAGAGAGAAAGAAGATGAGAAAAATATGTGAAATCTCAATATAAATGAACATCAAGGCTTAGGAATTTGTTTTAATAGATGCAAATTAGCATCTATAATAGGCTTAAAAGATGACCAATTCATTCACATTCTGTAGAGCTGGAAAAAGAAGCCCATAACTTTACTTCAAAATATTTTTGCAAGCTTGTATACTACACACATGAGACAATCATTTTGTAGCTAAAATCACTAATTTATATAGGCTATAATAAGTCTTCATAATACAAAAGTAAATGACAGATTAGTAATATAAATACCTAAATGGAATTTTAGATGACTTAAATTTTAAAATATAGATTATTTTTCTTTGCAATTCTTTTTTTCTCTCATAAGTGAGGTACTGTGTTACAAAAAAATCTTCCTCTTTTTGTGTTAGTTTATCCTTAGGCAGCAATCAGATATGCTTATAGGAAATGGTATAGCCTATTCTTGAGAAGTTGGTTAAATATAGCTACTGTGGGGCAGACTGATTCAAGGGCTTGAAGCTTCTGCATGGGTGAATAGCATTGCTATGGTAGGAACATAATAGCTGTTCCTACCAGCAGAGCACATTTTAGCTACTAGATAAAAGATGTAAATTCAGGTCAGTGCTTTAGTACAAAAAAAAAAAAAAAGTTATTAGCAAGCTACCAAGTTTTCTTCTCCTCACTTGAGGTAGCCATTTCTCTCTTTCAGTAAATTTGTATTTTTAAAGGGCAGAATTTATAAATTTTAAGTCAACAAATTATACATCAAACTTTATATAATATTTAAATCAACATAATGAAAGCAGATGGAAAGCATGCCCGTGAATCAGAAAATTAAGATCATACCTTTTTTATTTTTGAAAACAGAACCCCATTAAACTATGATCACTTAGAATAATATTTTATAATACTTACAATCTCTTAAAGCAGAATAGACAAAGCTCTGGAATCAAAATCATTTAAAAATTCCCGTGTATAATATAATTCTATATGAATGCAAACTTTTTTTAAGTAAAGGAGATTCCCCAAAGTAAAGATATATCTACCTCCACAATTTTACATCATGTTGACACAATCTTGAAACAGTTTACATTGTTTCTTACAGACAGGAATATTCAGGGAACTCCAAAGAGTCCCACAAAATAGTCCCTAGTCCTTCTACTACTAGACGTGCATATAGTTACAGCCTAAAAAACAAAAATATAATGCAAGCAGAGAGGCACTTAAACATTCACAAAGCATGGATCTATTTAAATGACTATTTAAGGCTATTTGCTGCATATGAATCTTCTTGTTCATGGGTAGTGAATGTAGATGAGGGTTTCTACAAGATTGAATAATATAAGTTAATCTAAAAGATTTTACCAAATGTGGTGGCTATGAGAATGTGCTTCTTACATCTCTGAAGGCAGGTAAGTTACTTGACCAAGGGCCCCATCTGCTGCTCTCTGGAATCTACGTTGGCCCTGAAAACAGACCAAACTTCCCATAGTCTGTTCCCTCTGAGGCCTCAGCCAGCAGGGATACTGTGGCAAGCCTGTGCCTGGAGAAGCAGGACTCCTCTGACAGATGACACTGTCTCATGGGCTTTCAAATGGCCTTGCTAAAATTGCCTTAGAACTGATGGCAGTCTAAGATGCTTTCATCCAGTCTTCCCTTCTTTCCTCTTCCCTTCCTTCCTTCCTTCTGTCTTTCCTCTGTTCCTCTCTTCCTCTCTTTTCTCCCTTACTTGGTGACCAGCCTGAATTGTGGCTTCATGGCTCTCCCAGCCTTCCAGGCTCCCTTTCCATTCTCTTTCACAAATACTTCCCTTAAAACTCTTTCTGCATACTTAATCCCAAGGTGGTATCTATTTCTAAGAGGACCTGAAATTACACACCTAAAAGAACAATTTGTTTTGAATCATATGGACAAATATCTGTCAATGCTTTCTCCAATGTTTTGCCCTAAACAAAGCCAAAATTAAGCTGAGAAGAATCAAAGCAAATTTATCCAAGTAGGCACATAAAATCTGCAGTGATGTTGAACCTGTAAATAACATTTTTTCATCTTTTACTAATTGTGCTCCCAGATTTGAAACATTGCACCAAGATTGTTTAAAAGAGTACTATGATATTTAGAGACATTTACTGTAGAGATCTAGTCATCAGTAGGAGTGTCTACTAGTGTTTACTCATTAATTTTTTTATTCACTCAGTCAACAGTTATGGGATGCCTGTGTGTCAGGCACTGCCAGCTGAACAGACAAAAATTCTGCTCTTGTAAATCTTCTGTAGTGGAGACATTGAGAGGCAATAATAAATAAACGTGAAGCACAGAGTATGTCAGATGGTAAGGGCTATGTAGAGAATTAAAGCAGAGTAAGAGGTACAGAGATCCCTGATGAGGGAGTGGGATGAGGTGGAACTTTTAATAGAATAGTCAAGGAAGATCTCAGTGAAAAGTTGAAATTTGAGCAAAGAACTAAAAGAAGTGAAAGAGTAAGCCATGCAGATATCTCACAGAACATTCCAGGCAGAAGAAACAAGTACAAAGACTGAGACAGAAGCATGCATGCAGTGCTCTAGGAAGACAAAGAACTGGCTGGAGGAGTGTGGGAAAGAGGAAATATGGTTGTAGCTCAGAGACAATACAGGACTGAGACCTTCTAGGGCTTCAGAAACAGTCTGTCGAGGGTTCTTACTTTCTCTGAATGGGATGGAAAGCCACTGGAAGATTTGAGTAGAGATTATACATGTTTCTAAAAATGACACTTTCATTCATGTGTATAACATAAGTATTAGGGGGACAGAAATGGAAGGAAAACAGGTTAGGAGGCTACTTTTAAACCAGAGGAGAGGGGACGGCAACTTGGAAATAGGTGAAAGCAGTGTTGATGATGACAAGTCAAGTGTTCCTGGATATGTTTTGTTAGTGGAGATGATAGGAATTGCAGACCAGGTAAGATATGGGGTGTGAAGGAAAGAGTTAGGATGACTCTAAGTTTCTGGCCTGAGCAGCTGTAAGATGGAGTGGCCATTTATTAGGCTGGGGTAGGAGTATGCAAGTGTGTATGGGTAGTGTTAAGGTCAGCAGATAAGGGTTTAGCATATTAAGATTGAAATACATATGAAACATCGAAATGAAGTTTTCTAAACCAGGGAAACACAATTTTGGGGACATTCCTGTATGGACAACACTTAATCCTTAAGATGACCAAGCAAGTAAGTGTGGATAGAACGTAGAAGAGGTTCAGAGTCTGAGAAGTGAAGAATTCCAATCTCTAAATATTGTAAATGGAGGAGAAACTTTTAAAAGACACTGCAAAAGAGTACGTGATGAGTTAAGCCAAGAAAGTGAGGCATCTTGAGTTTCAAATAAAGAAGGTACTTCAAGCAGGAGGAAGTGAACAACTGCAGTAAATAACAATGGGTGAAGTAAGATAAGAACTGAGAATTGCACACTGTGTTTAGCTCTGTGGAGATCAGTGCAGATTTTTGTTAGGAAAAGAATTGGTAGAGAATACATGAAACCTCAAGGATAGACAAGTCTTTCAAGCTTTTTTTTCCTTTGAAAAGAAGAAGAGAAATGGGTGAAACTGGATGGCAAAGGAAGTCAAGAGAGGCTCTTTTTCTTTAATAATGAGGAACTAAAACTCTGTTTATAGGCTCATAAGGAAGATCTAATGGAAAGAAATAGAAATGGCTGAGAAAGAGAATGAAGGGAGGATTGTTGGTGTGACTCCCTTGAATACAAGGTAGAAGGAAGAGAGTGGGCTTGTGGCCAACTTTGTCAGGACCCAACCCATACGCCTCAGAACAACCCCCTCCTGTGCCTCAGGTAAACAACTTCCCTCTATCCCGATATTCATTTCTACGCCTGAAGACTTATTCTGTAGAGCCCTGGAAGACCATCTATAAGATGGACTGGAAGGTCCAGGGAATTAACATCTCCTAAGAACAACCCTTAACCAAGGACCTTAAATATTTACGTATAAAATACTCATTTCCTTTATCTCTCAGGGGGATAGTTCAAAAGTATGCATTTTGTACTATTTCCTAGGAACTCCCCAGATGACTAATGGCTGTCATTCACTGTGGTATCTGGTTTGATAGTGTATAATTTATTGAATGCCTTCTCTGTCCTTCATCACTTCTTCAGTTTTAAATCATATACCATACACTCTCCTCGTCTAAAACCCTCTTTCATTCAAATCATTGTCTCAGAGTCTGCTCCTGTTTAAACCCAGACTAGGGCAGGACTCTAAAGTACAATGCAGAATTTAGATTTGGCTAAAAGTAGAGAGTCACTCAATGCCACCAGAGAAGAATGGAGTATGTGGGCATAGGTGCCCTTTGACATATGGATAAGTTGCCAGGAGCTTGTGTAAATACTTTTCTAATTGCATACTATAATCTGAATGAAATTCAAAGCTCATCAGTTGGAATGAGGCTGATGGGAAGATTTTGGAGGTCAAGAAAAGGTATTAAATAGTTACCTAGGAGATGGGAAAAGTCTACTAGAGTAATCATTACCCAGGAGTATTAGGGAACTATGTGAGATTAGTGACCTTAAAATTAAAGTGAGACTTATTTGCAAAATTGTTCTGTTTCTTCAGTCATATTCTGCTACATGGGTGCAGGTGCAGAAAGGAAGTTGGATAGCCCTGGGTCAGACTGTAGCTCCCAAGTCCCCATACTTTCTTGGAAATATATTTAAGTCTAGTGTAATGGAAAAACTCTTCTCCCTAGGGTTCTACCCCACCATACGTAAGAATGAATAGGAGGGCTCCAGAAGTTTGTACATTTCTGGCGTAGTCCTGTCAAGCCGTCCCAAGTGGTAGCTCTTTTCTTTCTCTCAATCCTAGTGTGACTGGACCTGGCTGTGTGGTATCTATCTTCCTTGAACCACATGGCAACTTCTATATGATTCTCCCTCCTTCCATAAGAATCCCAATCTTTGAATTTCATATCATCAAATTATATATATATATATATAATATATATATATATTCCACTACCCTTCCTTGTTATTGTTAATCACAAGTGCTTGGGTTATTTCTTGAGTATTTTGTCTTTATTTTTTTATTGAGGTATAATTGACATATAACATTATATTCATTTCAGGTGTATGGCATAATCATTTGATGTTTGAATACATGGAGAAATGATCTTAAGTATTTTAGTTCACTACTCCAGTCATAATATTTCTTGTTTTCAAAAGCCTTGGATTATTATTGAATTTTAACTTCTGGTACTTTCTCTTTTTTTTTTTTGCAGGTAACCTTGTCTTCTGCTCTTAGCCACTTTCTCCCATGGTTACATCCTACATATTGTCATTACCAATAACTTCCCTTCCACCTTAATCTCAACTTCAAAATATCTCATTCTCAGACCAACATCCTTAATTCCCACCTCACTCCATCCAATACTCCTATTCCTGCAAATTATTCAGCACTGCAGGTGACACTGAAAATTATCAATCCTACCAAGTTTTTTTTATTATCCATCACACTTTTTGTGTCATTGTTTCTTTTTTTATTCCACTGAAATCCTATGATTCTTTATTATAATCAACCCTTTATTTGCACCTTGAACCTTATTCTCCCTGGCAATTAGTCATGCTTACCTTACAGAATTAGTCAAGGTAAAGAATAGTAAAGAAATCCACAGATATTTTAATCAAAAAAACAAAGAACCCAATCAAAAAATGGGCAGATGATCTAAATAAACATTTCTCCAAAGAAGACATACAGATGGCCAAAAAACACATGAAAAGATGCTTGACATCACTAATTATTAGAGAAATGCAAATCAAAACTACAATGAAGTATCACCTCACACCAGTCAGAATGGCCATCATCAAAAAATCTACAAACAACAAATGCTGGAGAGGGTGCAGAGAAAAGGGAACCCTCCTATACTGTTGGTGGGAATGTAAATTGTACAGCTGCTATGGAGAACAATATGGAGGTTCCTTAAAAACTAAAAATACAGCAATTTTTATGATCCAGAAATCACACTTCTAGGCATATATCTGGAGAAATCCATAATTCAAAATATACCTGCACCCCAATGTTCATTGAAGCACTATTTACAATTGCCAGGACGTGGAAGCAACCTAAATGCCCAACAACAGAGGAATGGACAAAGAAGATGTGGTACATATACAATGGAATATTACTCAGTCATAAAAAGGACTGAAATAGTGCCATCTGCAGTGACATGGATGGACCTAGAGACTGTCATACAGAGTGAAGTAAGTCGGAAAGAGAAAGACAAATATTGTATAATATCACTTATATGTGGAATCTAGAAAAATGGTACAGATGAACTTATTTGCAAAGCAGAAATAGAGACACAGATGTAGAAGACGATTTTTGGTTACCAAGGTGGGAACGGAAGGTGGGATGAATTGTGAGATTGGGATTGACATATATACACTACTATGTATAAAACAGATAACTAATGAGAACCTACCATAAAGCACAGGGAAGTCTACTCAGTGCTCTGTGGTGACCTAGATGGGAAGGGAATCTAAAAAAGAGTGGGTATATGTATATGTATAACTGATTCATTTTGCTGTACAGCAGAAACTAACACAACATTATAAAGTGACTATACTTCAATAAAAATTAATAAAAAAAGAAATCCACAGATACATTATGTGTAGGTTGATAAAGATAAAAATATAGAAAAGTAGCTTTCTCTATATTCACCTGACTACCTATATTTTTAGAAGTGATTGTGTGCACGCAGTATCCTAAACACTGAAATGTAAGCAATTTAAGAGGCAATCCTTCCAAGGAGAAGCTTGCCTTCGGTTTGTGCATGGGCACGGGTCATAGACCTATTTACAAAATTATTTTAATGAAAATACCTATTTACAAAATTATTCTTATGAAAATGTAAAATATGAACATTTGTATCCTAGTCTGTGTATATAAGAAGTGACCTTACGAAAGTTTAGAGTTGGAGTAAAGATTATGAACACAGAACGTCATCAGTATTTAAGAA
This sequence comes from Aethalodelphis obliquidens, assembly GCF_003676395.1. NCBI lineage: Eukaryota > Metazoa > Chordata > Mammalia > Artiodactyla > Delphinidae > Aethalodelphis > Aethalodelphis obliquidens. The sequence continues at coordinate 67,918,504 of NW_020837950.1, forward strand.
GCAAGTAGAGGATGAGGAATATTTTCAGTAGGCTGAGAAAGTTTCATCAGAGAAAGAGGAGAAGAACAGTTGGCAAAGAATGGAAAAGAGAGAACAGAGCAGGGAACAGTTTTAAGAGTGAGAGAGTATTAGATAGAGATGAAATACTGCAGGTAAGTAGAGAAGGATGTGTATAAAGTTTAATTTTGCAGTAAGACATCATTGATGAGTTTTGCAGAAAATTTTCTGTTGAAAGCTAATGGTGGAAGTAAAATTGCTTGGAATTATGAAAAAAAATGGAAAGAAAAGAGATGGGCACACATAAACTATTTTATCAATATATTTGATCATGATAAGGAGGAGGACATATTTATGGGCAGGTAAAGAAGAATGAAGGACATTTTATGATTGGCGGGGATGTTGGCTCAATATCACCAAGTAGGAGACTCAGTGAAAAGTAAAAGATTAAAGTGTAAATGTTTTCTGCTTTGCTCATTCCCTGGAAACCACATGATGACACTTAGCCATTTAATGTTGCTAGGGATGGCACTGTTAGACAGCAAATATTTTTTTATATGCAGACAATCCTCCTTGAATCCCAGTTCTTCCACATTGCCAGTTTTAGGGTTTTTAATCTTCTCCAGGGAAAACACGTGTGGGATAGGCTGTCACAGTATTTCTAGATCTTGCCACTGCAAGATCCTTACAGTATTATAATCACCACAAGGGAAAATAGTAAGTAGAAACATATAATGTGCCTCAAAAATTGTATGTCTTATTCTCTGGGTGGAGTGGTGGGGTGGTAGATACACCTACTTGGTTATTTGTAATGGCTCAGTCAGGTAAAGGATAAAGTTGACCATTTGTGTCCCAAAGGAGAAAAGTTTCACTGAAATGTCGTAACTTCAATCATCTAGATTATAAAGGAGAGTATCAGAGCATTTCCTCACTTTAGAAGGAATTACTAATCACATTTATATAATATAGAAATACTCATTTAGCATAAGCAAACTGTATTTTTCTTCCTTCCCCACTCCAGGTTGTATGACAGAGATTTTCTATTTTGAGATTAAAAAAATAAACCAATTTAGGTGATATGTGACTATTATTTAATATTACTTTTAGTAGAAAATAAAAAAGAGCCTTGTCAAATAAAATCTAAGGTATACTAAAAACTCTTTGGACTGGTCTCTGTTTCTCTTTGTTATGGATGTCCACATCATGCTTTATATCATACCAAATTATTAAATAGGTCTTCGCAAAGAGAAGGGAATTATCCTGGTACTTTGGCGAAGTTTCTAAAAGTAACACTTAGTGTATGTCAGAGGCAAACAAAAATAAGGTGAGCGGTCTTCCAAGTGAACTAACAGTAAAACATTTTAGAAAAGTCTTCAGATGATTACTACTTTCTTTTTTTTTTTTTTCATCAAATGTGTGACTCTGAGGAAGTCTCTTAAACTCTCAGAAGCGTCCATTCCCTCATATTAAAATGAGGACAATTACAATACCTATTTCTCAGACAGACTATGTGTAAGATCACCAGCTCACAGTAGGTATTTATAAATGTTTGCCCCTATCATATTTCTGCCATCTTTTAAAATAATTTTATAGAGCTTCCTCATACATAATACACACACATTATACATTTACAAGAAACAAAATAAAATGTCCATTGGGCAAAGAAGAAAATGAAAGTAACGTGTTGAAGAGCCTGAGGAACAATTTATAATAGTTTTCAGGTCTAAGAGCTTAACCTAAGAGAAGCTCAACTTCTTTCTTTCAGACGATTAGTGTTTGTATACAGACAAAAAAGAATGCTCTCATTTAGATCCTTAGCATCCTATCCTGTATTAGATCACTAATGCTGCAGTTTGCCAATTTAGCATTTTTATTTCATAGCTTCCTTGAATAATTAAAAAGTGAGACATTGAGGACGTACAAACATTTCATTAATACACATCCTAATAGCTTCTCCCATTGCCAAGCAATATCTTTACATACCTACTACATTTCAGAGCTCATCATCCTCAGGAAGTTTTCTGCAATTATACTCACCCACAATTTCAGCCACCAGGCACGTAAATCTCAAAGTTTATTTAATAACCTAACATCACACATATGCCCCTTTCATTTCATGAAAGTAAACCAAAAATTACTAAAGAAAAATAAACGTAAAGAAGTAAATTAATATACTGAAAAAAGGAAAAAAAATGTTATGAAGATGATAGGCAAATTTTCCCTTGGATTGGTGCAGTAGATGCAGAGAGAAAGTAGGTAAAAGGGGATGGAGAGAACAAACATTTATGGAACAACCACTAAATGCCAAGCTTTTTATGAAGGGCATTTCATTTTAGCATTGCCATTTGGCGATAAGGTATCATTTTCCTCACTCCCCATTTAAAGATGTCAAACGCGGTGTTAGTGAGATTAAGTAGATCAAGGTGTTAAGCTTTAAGTCGTGGAGAGTCAAACCCAAAACTATCTGACCTTGGTGAATCTAGAGTACAATCTATATTACTAAATTGCAAAGTGGTTGTAGGGAACAATAATATGTCACCAGTGTAGGACTTACAGATAGTATACACTCCCCAACTCTTACTGCTTTATTGTTGGGGGGAAAGCACGAATAAGTGGTCAGGAATAAATAGATTTCAGCAACACATTACTGAGAACAAATTATTGATTAGATTTTAATGCATCTAATGTTCATTCTTGTTTTTTTCACAGGAAACTTTGCATCACTTAGAAAACCACTCTTCTACTTATCACCATTTTGTACTCATTTTTTCTATCTTATGTGTCTTAGGATAAGGGATAGAATGTATGACGTCTTTATAAGTTTATATAACTTCAACCTTAGAGATAAATTAAGTATGTTAACATATTACAGATTACACCTTAATTATGTTTGACCAGGTGGATTATACTAAGACACAATTTTTCTGTAAAACAGTTTATAGTGATCTGTATTCTTAGGCTCTTCAGGCAATAATACTGTATGTGACAAGCGTCATAATAATTTCTCTGAGTGCAGGTTTACTTTTTGTTTTAAAATATGCTTCATTCCACTAATATAAGAGGGCTAAGAAATTCCAAGCCTGTAGTCAATAGAAACTACTGAAAGGAGGCCAAAGGAGTATTATGTACTAGGTTTTTCATTACAGAATTCAGAATCCCTGAGAGAGTTAAATTCCACCTGAGATCCAATAAGTGTGATTGAAATCAGATCCACATTCAGTACAAATCAAGTGACATTCCTAAATATTTTTAAAGCCTTCAGAATGGGAAGAAAAATAAAAGCAAGACAAAAATTTCAGCTTAACTTCATTGGAAAAATATCAGGCTGATTTTAGACTTCTCATCTGCAATACAACATTCTGAAATATAATGGAACAGCGGCTTCAAATATGAAGGGAAACAATTACATACCAAGCCTAAAAATTATCTAAGTGTGAGAGCCAATTAAAAGCATATTGGCCTTTAAAGAATTTAGATATCTATATCCATCTATCTATATCCAGTTGAAAGTAAATATTTAAATTATTTCAACAAAGTAAAAAAGTAAAAGAGGAGGATACTGCAGGAGACAAACCATTTAAAATGATTATTATCCAGATGAAGTAAAGCAGTATTAATAAAAACTCGGTTTTTAGTAGAGCCACCTAAGCAAAGTATTTTAATTACATGTGATAACATATTGCAATTACTGTAAATAATAATCACACAATTATATTTAAATATTGGTTATTTATATTCAATTTTAGAATCAAGCTATTGTAAGACATTACTGAATTGTACATAACTAACACAAAGTAACTAAAATTGAGAAGGCAAGACAATAATATATGTAACAAACTTTGTTAGTAAGAACAGATGAATTTTGGAAGAATAGTCCCCTTGTCTTTCATACTATGTCTGCTAGGTAGCAAAATACTGACATAGTTTCCAAAATAGGAAATGTCAAAAAATTTAGAACACTCATTTTTTTGTAAAATGAAACTGCATGGTTCAAATTTTAAAATTGAGAACTCCTTAATATTTGGCAATTTTATCACCCATCAACCCCACTAAAGTAAAGAAATGTTGTTATCACCTTTTATTTATGTTTTAATAATAAAAGTTAATAGGAGTTGAGTCCTTACTATAGACCAGGTACAGTTCTAAGAACTATACATGTATAAATTCATTTAATCTTGATATCAGAACCTGAAATAGGTACTATTATCATTCATATTTTGGAGATGAGGAAACTGAGGCACACACAGGTATATTAACTTTCCCAACATTGCACTGATGCCATCTGAAAGCCAATGTTTTGAACACGGGCAGTTAATTCCAAAGCTCATACCTCTAACCAAGATGTCATTGTCTGCTATTTATGGTAATAAAATTTATAAATTTATGTAACTAGATAAAAGTAGAAGAAATTGCATTGAAATTGGCTAGAAAGAATAAACAAATGAGAGAACCAATGTGAACCTCCACAAACGGTAAGTGGAATCAGCTAGCACTGGTCAGTCATGTCATGGTGCTATAAATAGAGTCTTAGGATGTTCATTGAGAATTTGATAGTTGAGCAAAGAACTGAAGGAGATGGAGTTATTCATATGATCTGTGAGAAAATCGTTGTAGGCAGAAGCAAAAGCTGGAACATAGGCCTCTGACTGGAGGATGAAACCTTCTTGACATGTCCATGAACACAGATGTAACTCTCTGTTTAGAGTGAGTGGATTTGGACTTTTATTATTAAAAAAAAAATAGTCCATTGCAGGGATATGGAAAGAGTTGCAACATGACTTAGTCATTTATTTTTAAAACACCAGTCTTGTCGAATGTTTTGAAAATAGAAACATTCAGAGGCAAAGACCTTAGTAAGGAACTAATACATTAATCCAGAGGAGAGAGGAAGATAGCTCAGAGTTGGGAAACAGAGGTGAAATGTTTGAATTCCAGATATATTTTAAAGACAGCTAATATGAATTGCTGCTGGACTGTACGTGGGGTAAGACAAGAAATGTCTAATCAATGAGACCTCAAGGATTTTGGTCTCAGGGAATTAAAGGATGGAGTTGCAACTTATTGAGATGGGGAACTGGGTAAAGCACATTTGGAGAGGAAGAATGGAAAGTTTTTTTTTTTTTAATATAGGTAAACTCATAGATATTTATTTTGTATCTACATAGTAGGTGGCTGTAGATTTAAAAATCTAGAATAGAGGTAGACGTACTAATGTCACGTGTTTATCTCAGCACTCTCTGATGTGTTTGAAGATGATTTGGCCTGAACTGAGATGATAGCAGTGGGAATAGAGAGAAAGGAGAAAATATTTGGAAGATATAATTGCTGGGTCTTATGATTGATGCTAAGAGAAGGATGAAGGGTGGAAAAAGAAGTGGGGAATCATAAGTTGCATTTATTTAAGAAACATTTTTATGAAAAGTTTGTAAATGATCACAAAATCTTTAGGGTGAGATCAAAGGCTGTTGCTTTTATTATTATGTTTTTTTGTTTTTGTTTTCTTTTTTGGCCATGCCATGCCACTTGTGGGATCTTACTTCCCGGACCAGGGATTGAACCCCGGCCCCTGGCAGTGGAAATGCTGACTCCTAACCACTGGACCACCAGGAAATTCCCTTATTTTGTTAGTTTTGGCCCCCAAATAATTTTGGGAGCATAAGAAGTTCTGAGACTTTTGTATTGCCTTATAGGAGAGCATCTCTCACTTATGCTGCCTTCACAGAAAATTTACACTGCTTACTTGTTTTATAGTATTCTGAGAAAGGAAGTCAATCACATCATGTTCCATAATACAGATACTTATATTTTTAACAATAGAATACAATATAATTTATAAAATGTTAGGATTAAGTTTTTATGATTTAAGTATGAGGAGTACAAACATCTTCCTGTGCTTAACAATATTGAAAAAAAAAAAGAAAAATGAGGGCTTCCCTGGTGGCACAGTGGTTGAGAGTCCGCCTGCCGATGCAGGGGACACGGGTTTGTGCCCCAGTCCGGGAAGATCCCACATGCCGCGGAGCAGCTAGGCCCGTGAGCCATGGCCGCTGAGCCTGCACGTCCGGAGCCTGTGCTCTGCAACGGGAGAGGCCTGCGTACAACAACAGCAACAAAAAAAGAAAAATTATATCTGTGCTACTTTATTTTCAGCATAACTTTTTATCATTGTGCTATGTAGAATGATATATTTTATAGAGTACTATATTTAGATCACTCAGTGTTTGTAGCCTTGTTTTACTTGCTCTGACACCCATTTTTCATGCTGATTTTTGTTTTGTATTTACTACTGTTCTGTTGATTGCTTATTTTCAAACATTTCATTACTTAAAAAATTTTTTTTTCTCACAGATGTATATCCTTTTTAAAGACAGAATTCAGGATTGCTATTCCTTAAGTTAATGAATGCTCTTTATTTTTACAAGGGTAATTTATGTTTGCTATAACAGCTATTTTAGTTTTTAACTGAATTCAAATATTTTTTATTGCTGCAAATTAAAAATAATCAATATTTATATTCCACATCTTACATAGGAGATCACACGTGTTGTCAAGATTTTAGCTTTTCCAAGTTTGAAAGATTTACAAACATACACAATTTCCCCAGTAAGTGAAGAATGTAGGTTTAATACTGAGATGGTGGAAAGGAGGCTCAGTCCAAGAGAGGGTACTCTATCTAATGTTATGCCACTGGAAAAGAAAACAATTTTTATATCTTTAGGCATAAACTAACAGTAAGCTTAATGACCATTTTTATATTAACTCTCTTAATTCACTCAACAGTTCTATGAGGATGATAGTATTAAATTTCCATTTAACAAATGAAGAATGGAGAAACTGAGTGATAGCCAAGATTTCACAACTGGAAGCTGGAAGAGCCAGGATTCAACCCAGGGCCCACGAAGGACACCACTGAGCAATTCTGCTTCATAGTAAAGGATGACAGTATATGACTCAAGAAATGTGGTTTTTCCTCTGAACTGGGTGAGCTTCTAGAATGAAAGTTTATGACTTGGTGTTTGAGCTTCTCAGAAGCCTTGATTACTAATGTCTATGTTCTTATTCTGTTTTATGGTTGACAGTCAAATATTTGGCATCGAAATAGGTGATTTATTAAATATATATTCATTTCACATTTTAAAGATTTTTGCTTAGCACTTTGACTTTTATATCATACTGAAAACTGTTGCTACTTCTTACATATAATATTGACATTTTCCTTTTTAAAATAGTAAGTTATGATTTTTGGGTCAGTTGTTATTATACCATTAATATACTATGTGTTGGTTTGTTGATGTGAAAAATATTTAACCTAATAATGTGTTGGGTAAAATTTATTTTCTCAGGTTCTTTTTATTTTTCCAGACATTAACTTAATATTTCATTATATTGAGCTTTTGTGTTGTACATGGAGCAATACTTATGGTGGTTTTGGTAATCTTAAACACTTTGATATAACTCAAAATGATTATTGTATAAATTAGAAGTGAAATGAGGATGATTTGTGTATAAAACACTAATGATATACAATTACTCCCACTCTCAACAGTCATGCTTTATCTTTCAATACATTCATCCATCAGCAGGAATCATCTATGTCAGCACAACACTTCAGACTTGCAGTATCCAAGTAATTCATGATGCTTAGGATTACATGCATGGGCAGACTATTTTTACAAGTTTTAAACAGATGTTTTTATATCAAAAATTTTTATGAAGACAGAGAACAAACGTAAGTTCTTTATGGCCAAATTGTGTCTCGCTGTATGAATTTCTGCAAGCTCAAGCATATTGAGTGTATTTCTCTCTGAAATTCTATTTCACAACTTATAAATGTGTATATGTCACTTTCAGAGACTGCAGTTGCATTGCATATTTTATTTTTTTATTATTTTTAAATAGTTTTATTTCTTTTGCTCTAACAAAATTGACAATGCCACTATTTTTTCAGACCAGAATCATCCTGGGATCTACCCTAGGAGCTTCTTGGTTAGGGAGTCAGGGAGGTCTTCAGGGGCCTGGTTCACCAGGAACTTGCAGGAGACTAGGAATCAACTCCCTTTATTTATTTATGTATTCATTAATTTTTTAATAAATTTATTTATTTATTTATTTATGGCTGCATTGGGTCTTCATTGCTGCGTGCGGGCTTTCTCTAGTTGCTGCGAGTGGGGGGTACTCTTGGTTGCGGTGCATAGGTTTCTCATTGTGGTGGCTTCTCTTGTTGCGGAGCATGGGCTCTAGGTGTGCAGGCTTCAGTAGCTGTGGCATGCGGGCTCAGTAGTTTTGGCTCATGAGCTCTAGAGCACAGGCTCTGTAGATGTGGTGCACGGGCTTAGTTGCTCCGTGGCGTGTGGGAGCTTCCCAGACCAGGGATCAAACCCATGGCAGGCGGATTCTTAATCACTGCGCCACCAGGGAAGTCCCAGCATTGCACATTTTAAAAAGCTGACTTTTTTTTTTTTTTTTTTTGCGGTACGCGGGCCTCTCACTGTTGTGGCCTCTCCCGTTGCGGAGCACAGGCTCCGGACGTGCAGGCTCAGCGGCCATGGCTCATGGGCCCAGCCGCTCCGCGGCATGTGGGATCTTCCCAGACCGGGGCACGAACCCGCGTCCCCTGAATCGGCAGGCGGACTCTCAACCACTGCGCCACCAGGGAAGCCCTAAAAAGCTGACTTTTATGATAACTTATTTGTGAAAATGTTTAGCATGAATTTTCAGGATAATAAGTCTATTAAAAATAGGTTGCAAGAATTTTCCTTGTGGGGAATCACTGTGCCAGATTTACTTTTCTGACTGAATTGTAGGCTCTGCTAGGAAAGTGGGTTATAATAAACCTGTATCTTCAGTTCTGTGCTGAATGTACAGCATGTAGATGTAAACTGTCCTTAGATTAAACCTGTGAAATGCTATCCTAAAATGGGAAAATTTGCATATCTATAGAGGACTATAATGTAATAACACGCTATGGAAGTAAACCAGGAAAGTTAGGGTAATATTTATGTTATAGTTAAACAAAAAGCTTTACAAAGTTACAATCTTACTCATCTCTAAAATATAAGATTTGAGCTCAAACGATTTTAAACTATTTTCCAGCTGTAATATCCTATGAGTCCTAAAGAATTAATAAGTTTATAGAAAACCTATTTGCTTCTTAGGAAGCACTCACCCTGCCTTATAAAATGTTTCACCAAAAAAAATTATTTTAAGTAAGTGATGATAGAATGTTTCCAAAAACATGCTTAGCAATATTGGTCTCATTTAAGCATAACTGCAGCATAATGATAAAAGGCTTTCTGTCATAGAGAGGGAGTTTGTAATAAAATAAAAACTCCAAAGCTGTTATGCAATGTCTACATAAAAATAAGAGTAACAAATAACATACTGTATGGAAATGTTTTAGAGTTCTGTCATTTATTCAGTATTATAAGCTTTTTGTACATTAATCTGGTAAAAATATAAAGAAACACACATGCAAACATGAAAAACCATTTATGCAGGCTTTACGTATAAATCTGACTTCTATATAGAAGTATATTAGAATTCACTCCTGGAAGGTGGCAGAAAATGAACTATCAAGAAAGCAAAGTCATGACACAGTAACCAAACAGGTAACAGTAAGGGTTACAATCCATAGTAAAATTTGGAAAAGCTGAGGATCACAGTGTATAGTATTCAATAAATTACACATCACACTCTGCCATTATTTTACTCTCCTCTCTATTAAAAATTTTAAAAAGCAATGTTGGTTTTATCGTAATAAATGGGGAAAATGTGGTTATTACAGGAAATCAATGTAGAGAAGTGAAAAAGTTCACTAGAAGCATTGTCATAAACATATATATATTAAATAATAAACTTTTATTAAAAAAAACTGAATTTATTTTCCTGAGGACACTAGTGTGCTATTTCTAAACCAGAATTGTTGAATGATGTAGGTTCAAAAACAGTATTAATGATCTTACGGGATAAACAAGTTAAAGATATTTATGAAATGAAAGTCTTAATATCTTGTTGCTATTTGTTAATAACATAAGGTGAAGTACATAAAATGTGTTGTGGTTAATATAATGGGATTTTGGCGATCAACACATTTTAATGTTTAGAATTCTTCCCAGGAAATTACATGAGTGTGGCATCTCTACCATTAGAGCAATTAATTCCCAAATTTATATATATTGCATGACATGAATAGGTTATAAGGAATAAAAGCATCAATACAAAGATATTATCTGCATAAACATTTCTAATGTGAGATGTCTTCCATGCCATTGATTTTTTTTTTTTTTTTAAATCAAGCCATGCAAGGAACTCCTAGAAGTAGGCCACCATCTAAGCACAAGGAGAATTGTATATACTAGAGCTTTAACCAGCACAGCACTTCATTCAAGAAACCGCTTCAAGACTTCACTTAAAATTACCAGGGGCACATTATCTGGGTAGAGCAACAAGAAGCAATTATTGGTTTAATTAGCCGGCATTCACCATATCACCCTCTTTCTCTTTGTTCGATTGCCAGGCAATTTTCTACAATCATTAAGCAAGGGAACTATAATTCCACAATGAGCTAATCTACAGCTCCTTCTTATCACACTGGAATATTTTAAAGTTATTTATGACTGTCCTCAATAAGAACTAAGTCTACTGGACAGAAAACACTTCAGGCTTTAAAAATTCAATATTCATTGACATATTCTAAATCTTGATTATATTTAATGTTCCTATGTTTTATTTGGATAAATATTTGCCATGAAATTAGGTTAAGACTATTTGGTTGAAAGGGACTATATGTGATCTCTTTTACAATGCGTTAAAATTCTGCAAGTAATTGATATATCGTTTGCAAGTATACATGTATAAGAGCGAAAATGTGGAACTAAATTTTAAAAAGTGAAGAAATTTGAACATATAACTTACTGTAAACACAAAAGAGACAAATAGACTTGTTCTAAGATGTTTTCATCAGTCAAACTCTTGCAGATGGTCAAGTGAGATTATTTGCTCACAATGTTAACCATTGGTTTAGGTGAATTCCTCTAGTCTGGCATTAGAAAACAAGAGTAAGTTAAAAGGCATAAACTTGTTTCCTCTGTGAGGCCATAGTTAATACCTGTGTCTCTGTGGTACAAGAGTACCCAGTGGAGGACTCAGAAGCAGTAAAAATGATGTCCTATATGAAATGATTCATAAAGCAGGGATTGGGCCAAGAATTGCACTGCAGCTAATTCCCTGGATGAGAAGGGGTCTGGGCATCCATTTTGCCAGTGCTTTAATTCTTATCTCACTGTGCCTCAAGGTCCATAAATATTTTTTACAAAGTTCTCCAACACACAGAGGTCATACTCAAAAGGTAACTACTATCTATCAATAGAATCCCATTGTGTTATAGGAACATAAATTTTGCTACATCCATTGACCTTCAAGCTGAAATGTTCTAGTTTGAGGATCAATTCTATATCCCAGTAAGTTTCTCCTCTCCTGCCCCAAGCTAAAGAGCATGTCTCTTCCAAATTCTCTCACTACCCAGTCCACACTTTACTCCTGTCTTGGGCACCACAGTTCTGATCTTACTAATCCTCCTGAAAGCTCAAATTATAGCCTATCTTGCTTACACGATGCTTTAGATTTCTATCATCTTTTACAGCAGTAATGAGCAACATATTTAGATTTGTTTTTTTTTTTTTGAATTTTAAACACAAATGGAAAAAAGAAGCAGTAAAAGTGATCAGGGTGTAAAAATAAATATACTTTCCCAAAGAAATTGGTTTTTGTTACAATGAATTATGTGATACCCAAATATGAGTCGATGAGTACCATTCAGTAACACTAGTGTTGTCAGTCCCTACCAAGTAGTTGGCAATTATATATCTATGTGGTGTGTGTGTGTGTGCTTTACATTTTTAATTAGTGAATAACACACAAATTATTTTTGTTTTAAGAGATTCAAATAATGTGGAAATACAGCAAGGTAAATGTGACAGTCCCCTTTCTAATGGCTTCCCTTCCACTTGCCTTCTCTCTTCCCCAGGGATAACTACTGTGAACTCTTGTAACTGTGCATTCTTTTAATCCTGTTTCAATGTGTTTATTACAGATAACAACAACAAAAAAATCAATGCCCATTTATAAGAGGTTTACATAAAAGGCACTATACATATTTATCTGTGACATTTTTTAATATTTGCTTTGGAGATCTCTCTAAATCTGTTCATTTATGTCTAGCCAACTGTTTTAAATTGTAAAATAGTATTCTATAGATTAGATTTTATATCTATAGCCTAAATGGGATATAATTTATTCCAACTCTCCCATATGACAAACATTTGGGTTGTTTTCACAGCTGCACTGAGCATACTTATACCTAATTTTTAGACACAAGTGTAATAAATTATTTAAGGAATCTTACTTAGTACTTAGAAACAGCCTCAAAGTTGCTCAGCATTACATATATATTTTACAATATTTTTCCTTTAAATCCTAATTTATAGTATTATTAGAATATAATTTGGACTTCATGTTGAAACTATTTGGCATTAATTAAAGTTAATCAATTTTTAAATGCTTGAAAAAACTGTGTTTTCCGTTTGCTGAATAATACATAATATATGGGGTTGGACTTGTTAATTATGAACACATAGATTTTAAATTATTCACATATTTTATGTTCTTATTCACTTTCAATCTACAAAATATTTTTGAGGCAGCTTAAAAAATAAACCACTATAATGTTAGATTTATTAAACTTTTGCTGTGTTCTGAACAATTTATCACTGTATTACCACATATCATTTCATCATTTTTACTTTGAGGTGTGGCACTTTGAAACAGTATACAGCACTTCGTTTGTTTTAATCTTAAGAATTTTGGTTACTAATGAGCTAAGACATTTCTGTATTCCTACCAAAGTATTTCACATTTTCTATTTGCCACAGTTTCTTGATCTCTACCCCTTCCTCTTCATCCATTTATTCCTCCCTTTCTTTCTTCCTTCTTTGTTCTTTCACTCTGTTAAAATAGAATGGATTTTCTTGTTTTCTTGGTTCCCATCTTCATTGATTCAGTAGTTGTATGTCTCACTTGCGATCCTTTAATTGTCATCCTCAACTTTTTATTACTCACATTTGGAAAAAAACAGGTTGGCATCTAGTGTTAATATGTATCATTGAGAACTAAATAAGATCTTTGAAGATATTTATAAATTGCCTTCTTTTTCCAGGGTTACAAAGAAATCTTTACATAACTCCTATTCCTTTGTTAATTTAACCTTCACAAGTTCGGATTCTTCTCTGTAATATGGGCATAATTTTACCTCTATTATAGGATTATTATAACGATTGAGATAGTAGGTAGTTGTGCCTGTGTTAATCACTTGAAACATGACAGATGGCTAGCCAATGACATTTCTCTTATCCCCATTTCTTTTTTTTAATCAATGTATGTATTTTGTGATTAGAGAGTTATGGACATCGTAGTTTTTTTAATGGTGTATAATATTTGTATGCTAAAGCTGAGCTTTACTGTTCAAACCAAATCATTTCAATCTCTCTCTCTACTGTACAGGATCATAAGGCCATGTAAAGGAAATAAGGATTATGATACACCTTTGATCTTTCATAAGGGTAACACCAAATTATGAAGTTATTAAAAGATGATATCAGCTAATTTGTGTATAAACACATAGTACACAGTATATACTTGAAAAATATTAAGTATAGTAATATTTTTATTATTATTTGAAATTTTATTGTATCACATGCTTCGGTCAGATTTCTGAGATTAGATATTAGCAAATAGATGATAATAATTCCTACTTCATGCTCTGACACTATAAAGTGTTAAAGGTATATAGAGGAAGAATTATGAAGAAAATCAACACAAAAAAGGCACGGTTAATATTGAAGATATGATGTTCCTCTTAACCAATCAAGGAAAAAAATATAAGAATGGGAGAAAGAAAAGAGACAGCCAAGTCAGGAGAGGTATGGGATAAAAAGAGCAGATATACTCCTTTCATCTACACAACTGGATTTCCTTTATCTTATTTCCATGTTTGCTACATGACAAAATGATATCCTGGAGTGGAATTTTGCTGCTCCATAGAGCTGGAGATGAAGGCATCCCACGGGGCCGGTGTTCAGGGGGATGCAAAGTTTTTGCATTAGAGAGAGAGAGCTTCCACTGAGCAGCATGCAGATATTAAAACAAAAATATCTCCCAAATGAGAGGGCTTGCTTGAGAACAGGATATTCTAGCCAGCATTATATATGGATACAAATATGGTTAAAATGTAACATCTTAAATCACTATGGCCTGAGGAACTTAATGTTATTGCACATAAATGAGAACTTTTCAAGATGATTATGTCTTCATTGAACATATTTTCATTGCAATGTCCATATTTTAAAATGTCTTTTTTCCATTTTTAACTCTTTCATGTTGATCATTTTGTTGTGCATTTATTTATCGACTGGGTGCCAAGTATAGCACTGCACACTATGGGGAATCCCATATTTATCAGGTACTAGATACATGAACTTGAAAGTTTTTCTGGGCCTCAATTTTTCTCCTTTTCAACAGGTAGAATAGGTCTTAAGGGTTACAGTGAAAATAAAGGAAGTGATTCGTCCAGTAGCATGCCTGGCACATATTTGGTTCATAATCAATCATAATTTCTGCATTCCCCACTTAAAACTAGAATCTAATTAGTCACAACAATATGCACACTAAGCATGATTAGGCAGTTGCCATTAAATATGTGCACACTTGAAATTATTTTATTATCATAGTGACATATGTATATCTTGGCATTGGACCAACCTGCATTTTCCTGATGCAGTTCTCTTTTCCTACACCAGTCCTGGTGCAACACGCTGACAGCATCCCACCCACAGCCTCAGCACTTCAGCGCTTGAGCACTAGCCAGATTTCCAAATGCCAGCAGCATCACTTTGTGTCTGGGCTCTCTTGCCTCTAGATCCAACTTTAATACTGGCACAGCAGACTATACATGCTGTAGAATTAACACCTCCCTCCTACACTCTCAGACAGAACCGACAGGGTTGGTGTATAAGGACCCCAGCTCTTTCACCCGTCAGATGAGATAATTCTGACATGTGTTTCCTCCTTGTCTCCAGGAGTGTCTCCAGTGAGACTGGACTCCAGTGGTCCCCACTGGCAGCTGGCTGGATAATGTAGCCATCTCATTTCCCCATTCCTCTCTTTTCACCTCTCAAATAAACTACTTGCATTGAATTTAGTCTTGGGGACTGCTTCTGGAGAAAAATATACTTTCTCAGTGAAGACCAGTGATTGCAAAGCCGAACTTTGTATTAAAATTCCAACTGTTGTCAAGGGTTTCAATTGCCCAATTATTTCAATATCAAGGTTTTTCTTCAGGTGTATTTAGCTCCCTCTTAAACTGGTCACCTGTCTTGCTTATTTTCAAAGGGTATGACTCTGCCTGGGAGTAGCACAAAACAGAGGAGTCTGATCACACAATTTAGGGCTCATTAAGACAATTAGGATGGTGCCAGCCTGTGGTCTCAGTCTTATTTAGAGCTAGTCAGGTGATGTTGATACTGAGGTGTGTGCACAGCGTATGTGACATGGTGTTCAACAGTACTCTCATGCAGCTGGTTCTTTACTACTGAGGGCTTCAAAGGGGCAGCCATGTGTCCTTTGGCCTCTCACCTGCATCACACCAACACTCAACTGACCACTTCCCTGTTGCATATACTGTCCATTATTGACTACCAAGGTCCTTCAAAGAGTCTCAGGAAAGGAAGCGTGCCTCCTGTGCCTCTCTGAGTGCCTGTGGTTGCCATTTGGCCTGTGTGTGTTGGATATTGGACATTCCAGTAAGTCTTTCATCTTCAGATATTTCTATTTGAGAAGAAATAGGCACTAGCCTTTCTTTTCCCCTCTAGATAAAACAATTCTGAAGGACAAATGTATCCTTTCTACTTTCAAAGCCAATTCCAAGAGAATGGTGGGGCAGGTGCAGGGTAAGAGAGAGGTGTTCACTAATTCAGCACTTTCTGTAACTGACTCCTATCCACCTCTGACTCTTGGTTTTCTAACATAGACAAGTTTGTGTGGATAGTCATTTACAGTGCACTGGTATACAGCCCCTTAGACACTCAGGCAATGCAATATCTAACTTAGAATATTAGAATGTGAGGTGAAAGGCATTCTTATCCTGAGATGTGGAAAACCTGTTATTTTGTAAACCACTTGAAATTATTTTGATGAAATGATATACATGCATACTTATCTATATGTGTTATATATATATATTATTTAGTATATATACATATAGTATATACTTGTATGAAGTCAACTACAAACAAAAGTCAATATATAGTAATATACACAAAATATCAGTGAGGTTTATTGATTATGGAAGTGACCAGAGTGAGATCAGGG
The DNA here is from genome assembly GCF_003676395.1 of Aethalodelphis obliquidens. NCBI lineage: Eukaryota > Metazoa > Chordata > Mammalia > Artiodactyla > Delphinidae > Aethalodelphis > Aethalodelphis obliquidens. The sequence goes on from NW_020837950.1 coordinate 67,934,923, forward strand.
ACAAGAAGTTACTTGCTGCCTGTGGATATCTTGTTTAAACAGCACCCATCGTGCTTTAACAAGAGCTCATCCTTGCCCCTCCCCCACCTCACCTTCTGCCATCCTCCTGCTTGAATTACCCTCTCCAGCCATGCTCTTCTTTCTCTGTTCTTTCTGTCCTTGAGAAGAGCTGAATTCCTTCTGCCTTTGTCCTTATTCCCTATGAAAGATTTTGAATTTGCTCTTGTGTCTACTTGTAATTCTCTTCCAAGATGTCTAAGTAACATTTCAATGGTCTTCTTTTCCTCATCCATTAAATCTGCTTAAATATTGAAGCGCCGTCAGTAACATTTCACTGTTTATTTCATTGCACCCATAATGGCCAAATATTATGCATGTATTTGTTTATTATTTTTATTTTCTCATGAGATTACAAATTCTACTTGCTGAATTCCTAGTGTCTAGACTAGCGTTTGACACATAACGGAGTTCAATAAATATTTGAAAAATGGAAAAAAATATGTGAAGGAAACGAGCTAAAAGTCTTGCTAGAATTAGTTTTTGCCCTGCCTAATTTGTTCATTAGAACCATGCAAGGTTATCATAATTTTGTTTTATGTGTCACTATAAGCAAGTATTATACAAAAAGATTGAGCTTGAACAGATTAACTCTCTTACGTAAACACATAATAAAAGCAACATAATTTATGTATTTTAAATAAAAATGTACATGGGAATTTAACCTTTTCACTAGGGCTAGTATGAAAATAAAACTTAATTCAAAATCTAATTGTTGGGGCTTCTCTGGTGGCGCAGTGGTTGAGAGTCCGCCTGCCGATGCAGGGGACATGGGTTCGTGCCCCGATCCGGGAAGATCCCACATGCAGCGGAGCGGCTGGGCCCATGAGCCATGGCCGCTGAGCCTGCGCGTCCGGAGCCTGTGCTCCACAACGGGAGAGGCCACAACAGTAAGAGGCCCACGTACCAAAAAAACAAAACAAAACAAAATCTTATTGTTGATAAACGGTTGATCACCAAAATCTCAGTATTTTGTAATGATTTTGAAATGAGATGCCTGTAAAAATACAAATCTTTATCTCCCAAAACATCTAAATAACCAATTCTTATTAAATAAAGTTAATTCCTCTGAACATATAAATTCAGTTACAATGTTAAGCCCTGAGAAAAATAAGTTTGCTTAATTTTCTGGGTTATTAAAGTAAAACTAATTTGTTGAAATTAAGCCAACTCTAGCTTTAAGCATTTCATGCTACTACTTAGAAAATAACTAAATGTAATGAATTTTACTTGAACAACTTATTATATGTGAAGAAATTTGGAGTGAGTCTAAATTTTCCAGGAATAGAAGTAAATTTTACTCTTTGTCCTTCAAATCTGTATAATTTCAAGGTGGAGGATAAAAGCACTGAACTACTTTAGTATTTATTCATGTTTGTCATGTACCAAGAAGAAACATTTATCATACAAAGGGTAGGGATGAGTAAATATATCTCTGGATGTAAAAAAGGTAAATATAATGATTTCCTGGAAACGAGTATTCTTCTCATGGATTCATTCATTCATTCCACAGATGTTTTCTAGACACCATTAATATCTGACACTCTGCTAGGGCCTGTGACACAATAGTGAACAGAACAGACAAAAATCTCTCATGAAATTCACAGTTTAGAGGGGAAATCAAACAAATTTGTAGTGTTAGAAGAGATAAACACTACAGAGAGAAATAAAACAAGGAAGAGATGTATGACTTGTTGCGGAGATGAAATTGTGGCAAAGGTAATTTGGCAGGTGCAGAACACATGAAATGATCAAACTTTCAGATTACACTGATCTAGGTTACAAGTGAGAATTCAAATCACTGATAATATACTAGAATATCTCTCAGATCAAGTGAATAGATAGAAATGACAGTTGTCTTTCAAGGTTCCTAAGTGCAAGAGAATACAGTTAGAGACAACACTTCATATAATAATTTCATGATTGTGGCTTCTGTCTATTTATAATTTAACATCAGGGATTCAGAATATGAGACTTTTATAAGAATGACTTATCTCCCCAACCTAGGGCAACCCTCCCAAAAGACATTTTATGGGATGTTAATATCTCAGGAGTCTCAGAGGTTTTGTGATTAAAATAGTCTATGTAATCAATAATTATTTTTTATAATTTACATATATTCTAGAAAAATATTTTTTAATTGATACTAATTAAACATGTGCAAATATGTTTTTAAAATTTGCTACATTTAAATTGCTGCTGATTACCAAGTAGCTATCATATGCTAAGTGACCTATTCAGTATTCAGCTTGAACTGTTATGGACTTTATCTAAAAAAATCAATATACTATTTTAAGTATTCAGTCTGGGCTGTACTAAACAGCACTGGGTTGTATAAATTATATTTTGATAATTCCTTGCACCAACTGTAAAAAGTTTTTCTGTTTGCTTTAAGTCCTAGCTTTTAGAACCTCCTTTTGGTTATCTTGAAGGTTCTATTAATGCAGTACAATTTGAAAGGGACCAAACTTCACAAAAATAATGGAGCTCAAAAGGAAAGCCACTGAATATTAAATATAAAATTTGATTCTAGCTAATAAGTCATTTTTTATAAGAAATATTCCTGTACTTTTAATTGGTATACACCAAGAAAAAGATACCGAGATAGAAAAAGTACTAAAATGATAAGGAGGTGAAAACTGAAGACTTGAAGAAAGGTTAAAAAAAGACTTTAACTATTGTGATTCAGATGAACCCTGACTCCATTTTCTCCATTAACTTCTATCAACTAATCACTAAGTATGTATATGCATTCTCCAGAGTTTCTTTCCCTAGACCTTATTTATACAAGTTAATGATTACTTTGAGTTGCAAACTTATGGCTGACTAAACAAGGCACAGGTACAAAGCTAGAAGATGCATCAGTTTATATACCTGCATATGGTCAAGAATATTAGAAGCCTTGAGGGATGTTCTTCTCTTGCCCTCTACCACATCTTTTTTCTAGAAAAGGCCTTTTCTTCCCCGCTGTATTACAAGGACAGGAGCTACAAATATACAGAAGTTGATATAGAAAATCTATATATACATAGTTCTAGAACTTTAATGTAAATATAAATTCATGATAATATTTAAGAGTAAAAATGTTTAAATTTGTACAAAACTTATAATTGGGGAAGTGGTTACACATAGAATATTTTCTTTAATCTTCATAAAACCCTTTGCTATAAAAAGATTTGCTGTAGGTTACAGAACTAATAAATGGAAAAGAGTGATGAATTCTTGATCCATCTCGACATGCTCGTCTTGAGTCTTTCACCTATTCTTCCAATTAGTTTGCAAACTTCTGACCCTGGTGCCTGAAGTCCCAACCATGCCACTCACTAAGATGATCAAAATAAAGCCTCTTAGAGTTGGTTGTTCTTATTTATGACTGTGTCCTTTGCATGGAAATCTCTATGATTAGAAAAGGACTACTTAATTAAAATTTTTGGTGATGTATCACATTTCCTATTATATAAGAATAAATGAAAGTTATTTAATCATAAATCATAAAACCTCAGGGTTTGATAGACATAAAGGTCAACTCATCCAATCATCCAGTAAGACTTAAGACATATGTGCAAGTAAATCCCAGTTATATTAACAAACCTGCCCTTTTGTTTAAGAAATAGCATGCTTTTATTTGACAAGAAACTGTTTAACCTTTACCAGAAGTAGATGGCTTAAATTTTTTTTTCATAAATTAAATTAATATTGCTCCGGGAAGAAAGATTAGTATTTAAAAGTAATATATAAAATGAAATATTTATCATTTATTTATTATATTTGAGAAACTGTCAGCAGTTGGACTCTCATATATGCATGCAAAATTCATTCTTGCCTTTCCCCTGACATTTGCTCTTTAGATGTCAGAGTAAGGTCCGAGCCCACTGTGGAATTTAGACATGGCATCAACAAACTGGCAAAGTATGTAAAACATATACTAAGTCTCTCTTATCAATTTGCTTCCATTTTATTTCCCCACCAGCATACTTAAGGCTGTACAATCTTTTGAAACTTGTTCTGCCTCTTGATCTAACTCACCCTGTTTGTTCATCTTCCTTAAGATATTAACCATCACGCCTTCCCTTAACTTTCAAAGCCAGCAACTTCCTCATTTAATAAGCTAATCTGTGGTCCCCTGTTAATTGGAAGAAGATTAGTTCACTATCCTTTCCTCCTCCAAGTTAACTTATATAATTTTAAAAGTCAGTTTCTGCATTTTTTTTTTAATTTAAAAAAATGCTCAAAAATTTATCTGGTGAGGAGGCAGGTAATGCTTTTACGTCTCTCATATCACAAAGGTAACTTTCCTCTACTTCTTTGTTGTCATAATTCCAACATAGGTTTTATCAGGACATATAGTCCATGAAGTAACAGAAAATTAGGTAAACTGTGATTAGGACAGATGCTTAAATACTTCTTAGTTCTGCTTCTTTCCATGTATTGGAAATACTTCTTAGTTCTGCTTCTTTCCATGTATTTCTTGATAAAATATTCAAAATAACAAGTCCTATCCATCCTAATCTTAGGGTTGTTTTTGTTGTTATTACTGATGTGGTACGAAAACTTTTTTAGATTAATTGTGGCATTTCATAATTACCTGGGTGCTGTATCAAATATAATTTTGAAAATATTTTGAAAGTTTGCTTTGTACTGCATCTTATCCATTTCAGTGATGCTGTTAGCTCTGAAAGTCACTAGCTTTTTATTGTGATCATTTGATTCATTTCAGAAGTTTATGTATTTTTCAATGTGATTTAAGTTTATATTAACATGATATACATAATGACATTTTTTATTCAGTTTATAAAGTAGACTTTGCCAAATATACTGACTTGGATTTAATTTATTATATTTCTGATTAGAAAGGTTTTATGTGCAATGCATAATTTTGTATGAATTAGTGGATGATGATTTAAGTTTTGTAGAGACTTTGTTAAATTTATTGTGTATAGGCCTTAATTCAATATTTGATATAGAAAGTAATAGAGATTTTGGTAGTTAACATATTAATGAGAGTAGATATTCAGAAATGGATAACTGATGTGTATATCTCAGTAATAACAATTGCATTAGATAGAAAAACACTTTCAGAGAAAATAACCACTTTATATCATACCTTATATTACAAATATATTTTGATATCTTCACAATATTTATTGCAGAACTTTGCATATAATGGGGACCTCAGAGATTTGGTTCAATCTGAAGAATCATGTTATGTCCCTCATATATCATTTTTAAAAAGTCTAAGAAAGGTCCTTGATAGCAGCTAAGGATTTTTTCAGAACAATATATATTAGCTATTCTGTCATTTTGGTGAAGACCAAGAATTACCTTTAAAAAGGAACTGATCTTAAAATAAGTAATAATCCAGCCATCATTGTTGAGATTTCTAATTACATGTACTCTGATTTTGAAATTACTTGACACATTCTTCTCTGCCCTCAATCAGATCAAAAAGTCTGTATGTTTCATCTTCTGCCAGATTCTCTGATAAAATTTGACACCTAACGCCAATCATATGATTACAGAATCTGACTATTGCTAGAAAAATAGCGATACAGGTATTAAAATACTCAAACTTTTCCCCCAATTCTAGCTGAAGTCTGAGTTCTTGGTAGCATATCTAAATCCTAGAAGATATAGGTTAAATGAGGAAATTCATTAATGAATTAGTAGATGTATGAGGGAATATAACACATGAGGTAGTCTTTGGAAATATTGTTTTGACTATCATAGGAATCCTAATTCATTAGAACACATTCAAATAAAATAAAATGGTAATGCAGATTTCAGAAGAAGCTTTAAAAGACTGTGTCAGACAGGGTTCGACCAGAGAATCGAGCCAGTAAAATTTTATGTTATCTGGGGCTCTGCATCTGTGGATTCAACCCATTTGCAGACACTGTAGTATTTATTGAAAAAAATCTGCGTATAAGTGGACCCACACAGTTCAATCGTTGTTCAAGGATCAACTGTATGTAGATTTATTACAAGAAACTAACTTATGCAATTGTGGGGCTGGCTAAGCAAGTCAGAAATTTATAGGGCAGCATATCATGAAGGGAAGATTGTTTGCATAGCTGATCATGTTGTCTACAGATAAAAACAGTTTTACTCATTAGTTTCCAATCTGGTTGACTTTATTTATTTTATTGCCTGATTGCAATGACTAGAACCTCAGTACAATGTTTAATAGAAGTCATGAAAGTGGACATCTTCATCTTGTTTCTGACCTTAGGGGGAAAGAATTCATTTCTTACCTTTCAGTTGGATGTTAGCCATAGGTTTTTTTCCTAACTGTTCTTTGTCAGGCACTTTAAGAAGTATCTTTTGATTTTCATGTTGATAAGAGTTTTTTTGTTTCTTAATCTGAAATGGATGCTGAATTTTGTTGAATGTCTTTTAACAAATGAAAAGATCATATATATATATATATATATTAGTTTGTTAATACAATTTGCAATTAATAATTGCATGGTAATTATAATTTTATTTTAAAATAGCAAGCTTCATTTTTGGGAAAATACACACTTGGTTAGTCTTTTTTTTTTCCTAGAAAAATTCTAGGAGAAAATATAAGAAACTATTTTCATGAGCTTGGTGGATTAGGCAAAGATTTATTACATAGAACAAAGAAAAGCATCAAACATATTGCCATTTGCAACAGCATGGATGGACCTGGAGGGCATTATGCTTAGTGAAATAAGCCAGACACAGACAAATACCGTGTGTGTTTTCACTTAGATGTGGAATCTCAAAATCAAAACAAACAAACAAATATAACAAAACAGAAAAAGACTCACATATACAGAAAACAAACTAGAGGTTACTGGAGGGTAAAAGGTTGATAGGAAGAATGAAATAGGTGAAGGGAATTAAGAGATATGAACTACCAATTATAAAATTAATAAGTTACAGGGGTGTAGAGTACAGCAAGGGAATATATTCAATATTTTATATAACTTTGTATGGTGTATAAGTTACAAAAATACCAAATCACAATGTTGTACAGCCAAAACTAATGTAATACTCTAAGTCATGTATACTTCAATTTTTTTTACAAAATTCAAATAAATAAAAATTGAAATGCTGATCAATAATTATAAGATAAGAAACTCAATCTAAAAATGGACCAAAAATTCTAATGGGTACTTCAATTAAGAAATAGCAAATGGCCAGTATGCAAATTAACATCACAATGAGATATCAACTAGAAAATTAAAAGGACTAATAATACCAAATATTGGTAAGAATGCCAAACATGTATAAAATTATATATTTTTGGTGAGTATGAGAACTGATAAAAACCTCTTTGGCAAACTTTTTTTATTAATATCCACTGAAGCTAAGCTTTTTCTTCTTCACTAAGAAATTTCAAATACATATTATGCAATATATATATTTATTATATCTCTATCTACCTACCTATCTATCATCTATCTATGGAAATAAGCACAAATATTTACCAAAAAAAAAATTACAGGACTGTTCAAAGCAACCATATTCAAAATATTTCCAAAACAACTGAATTACTCTTTAAAAGTAGAATCAATAATGGAACAATGTAGTTGTACAATCAAATATGACACATTGATAAGTAGAAACAACTGCTGCTACACTAAATGATACGAATGAAGGTTATATGCATAATGATAAGGAAAATAAGCTATAAACAAAGAGTACACACTCTCTGGCTCTGCTTTATGAAGTTCAAGACACAAAGCTAATATAACTGATAGAAGCCAGAATAGTGGTTATCAAAGTAATTAAATCTCAAACAAATTCTATAGCTTCTCAAACTACAGATTTATATTTCTGAAAACCGTTGCAGAATCAGGACTGTATTTTTTTTCCCTAAAAATGCAAAGCTCCAAAGAGATAAAACAGCATGAGAGAAGAAGTATATCTCAACATTAAGTATAAAATATGGAAAAAATACAAGTCAAAAAGATACTTACTGATAAACTAGTAAAACACAACATTAATTAATTCACTTAGGCAAAAGTGGAATTCACTTGGCATTTATCACAGAGTCCCAGACAGATAATCGTTTCAGGGTATAGGCCTGGCGAAAATGTAGGAATTAAGAATGCTCCACAGTCTGGGCAGCAGGAACTATGTCTAAGGCCAGGCACAGAATCATTTCCTCGCAGCCTTTAACATCCACACAGCTTTTCCTCAGTAAGTCCTGACATATGTGGGGCTATGTGGGATAGACTAGTTCTGAGAAACATCAGATGGCTAACCACAATAATGTACCTGGTCCTCAGGTAGTGGCAGTGGGACTGTGGGAATGGATCTGGCCCCTTATGCTTTGGATAGTAGACACACTGTCCGTCCAAGATAACATACATAAAGAAAATTTGAGTCTTGGGTAGTGGGTGGGGATGTTAGATGCTTGACATCCACAAACTATTAATTTAGGAAAAAATATAAAATTTGAGAGAGTAAGAAAGGTTAAATGCATCTTCTGTGTTTGAATTTGCTTTATCTCTTAAAACGTTGAGTGGCTGAGAATAGCATTCATGTTTCTGGGTGGAGCTAAATCAAACTATTTAATAAGTTTACACTGATGATCACAATAGCCTTTGAAAAATGGAAAAATTACCTTCCAGTTGTGAAGAATTAAAATGATTATAAACCGCTGAAGGAGAAATGATTCACCATTGAGTAAATTAACGTCTACTTAATTAGCCTTAACAGATATATAAACCATCATTTAGTTTTATGAGGTAGCAATGTATTTCCTGAAATAAATAATTTTAGCTGACATTCAGATAGCGCTTAATGCCACAGAAGAAACATATATTCATTATCTCATTTATGAAGAATAAGTATGAAATACTTAGTAATTAATATAAAACATAAGTAAACTATTTGGGTGAATTTATGACTAATAACAAATAACTTACATTTAAATAATTATAACATTCTTTAATATAAATCAACTGCATTTTGTGTAAACATACCTGTTTCAGGTATTAGTAGGAAAATATCAGGCATAAAATCTTTAAGAATTGCAAACATGCCATTAAAGTAACACTGTTGCCAATCTCTTTTATTACAAAAACAAGATGTGGATATGGTTTACAAAACTCCTGAAAGCTACATCAATATCATTGATAAAAAGCTACTAAAATAGAATTGTGGTAACAAGGAGAGTTGGGAAATATGTTTTACCTCATTTAAATCTAATTTCAATTTCTTTTTTTAAATATTGTCACCAATTCAGATGTTTTGAACATTTTCAAGTTATCAAACACTTAAGACCAAAATTTAGAATCTCACCTATTTCTCTTTCTAAGTATGCAATTGAGATGTAAACGTAAGCTTAATATATGAGACAAAGTACTGGGTACTGGTATAAATCTTCTCCCATAACCCTTCACTACTATAGTAGAAAACCAATTAACCCTTCTATCATAAAAATAAATGAAAAATGAAGTGATCATTTTTCATTAATAGAAAAAAGATCATTTATTCTATGCTTCTTCATCAGTTAAGTTCAACTAAGGAATTGGAGAGGAAAAAAAGAATCATTTTTATCTCTTGACTATTATTTACTACAAATTAGAAATGAGGTGATGATTTATGTAATACATTAGATACAGCTTTACTGCTCTCAAAAACTGATAACTTACGAAATGAGTGAAAATATCCTAAAGCTGATCATAACCTGCTATTAAGGCAAACTTAAAATAGACAGTACCCCGCTGCTTCTCATGGGCACCAACATATTTCCAGTAATTCAGAGTGAGAGATTTTGTTGAACTGCTAATTGCATACATGAAAGTAGGTCATATAATTTGCCATTGAATTAATTATATAAATTTGAATGAGTTGTGTTACATTTTGTATTTGAGCAAGTTAGCATCTTGTTTATGAAAGTTTGCACTTTAAAAGAATATTTTATTTTTACTCAGAGGAAGATTTGCCAAAAATATTCAATTAATATTATTTTTCAGAACAGAATTCTAAAAGGTACCTTTTCACATATACAGTTTATTCCTCTCCCTTTTCCTTTTTAAAAATAATACAAATTGAGATGTGAAGGTTAAAGTTAAATTTTAGTCAGTATTAGAGGAAAAACGATATTATTATTATGACAGATGAAGTGATGTGTTAAAAATTACTTTAAGATGGTATCAAGGCCATAAGAGATATCATTATTATAAACCATTTTTCACTCTCAATTTGAAAAATCAACTTAATATATATATGATAGAAGACAGTTATGTTTACCAAAAAGAAGGAGATTATTCAGAACCATGCGAGAGTCTGCACTATGTGCTCTTTACATCATGCTCTATCAACACATTCTCTCCACGTAAATAAGGTCTGGTCAATTCAATCTTGACAAAGCAATATCCTAACTTTGAATTAAAATGCTTTTTTGAGTAATGCCAGAGAATTTAAAAATAGAATATTATTCATACTTTAAATACGAGTCATTTCAATATTTTATTAAAATATGTTCAAAGTTAAGCATATTTTAATTCCAATATGGAATTTCAATTCCATATTTTCTAGGGTAAATATGTGTTTTATTTTTAGAGTAAATTTTGTTCTGATAAAGAATAATCACATTAATATTTTATTTCTATAAAATGGTTATTTCTATAACATGGTTATTTAAATTTTATTTTTCTCTATTTTAATATTTGAAAGGTATAAAAACTATGAAAGACATATCAATTTGAGTTTCCATGGTGAGATTATGTACTATTATTTATTTCACAAATATAAACACAATGAACTTAAAATGCTAAAATATAGAGATGAAGTAAAGGATATTTGAACATATACATTCAGATTATTAAGGATTTTCAAAAATGTAAATCAATTCTTCAGTAGATACTTGATGACAAATACGGGAGTAAGAAAGCAAAGAGTGTATGTATGTATATACATTTGTCCCATAAATATGAATGGTCCTCAGAAGCAGTGATCTGTTGAATATTTTTGAATAAGTAAATTAAAGCTAGATATTTAGTGGTCAAAATATAACTCGCTTTTTATGAATATTAATATAAATTACAATTAGGTCTATGTTATTAGTTAGCAATCTATATACCTTATGTAATTTGACATGTATCTATATATCTGTATCTATCTATCTATATATATGTATGTGTGTGTGTGTTAACACATCACTTTGTAATTTTCATATAAAACTGAAAAATCAAGACATCCAAATTTTTTTAAGGTTAAAAATAAATTCATAGGAAAGCTACATCACTAGGTTTACAGTCATCCAGCATTAGAACCTTTTTATCGGGCCTAATTCTTGATACGGTTTGAAGTATTACAAATATTGGAGCAAAACTGAGAAGGATGAAAAGGTATTTTTAGATATATAATAGAAGTAGTACTACAGTAGTCTACAGTAGAACTAGAGTAAAATAAAAATACCTATATAAAGGGAGTTGATAAAGCATTTTTAACAAATTACACAAAATTTTATAAAGAAACCAAACCTTATTACATGGATGGCTCTTATTTGTGACTTAATAACACTGAGAGTTTAAGTAAGATTATATGATATACATTGCAGTACAATTTCTACCATTGATTTATTGTATAATCCTGAACAACTCAACTAATCTCTATGATTACATATTCTGTTTCAAAAAATAACTGAAATATTACTACATAATAAATAATACTTAATATATTGTTTTACTGAATTTAATGAAGATTCAGTGCAATAAGGATTATGGAAACACTTTTTTAAACAACCTATTCTCCAACTTTAACAATAATAACAGGAAAAATAAAATTACTAATCAGCATCTCTCTTTTGTTCTCTCTCTCTCTCTCTACTTAGCACTTAGTAATTTAAAAAGCAAAATAGGCAAGATAATTTTGGTCATACATTTTTTTCCTTTAAAAAACTCCTATGGAGAAGTTTTGTTTGGAATGATCTCCTTCTACATAAATAGCTCTGATTTAAAACTTAAATTTACTAAATACTATTTTTAGGAGTCTTCAAGAAGCTGGGTTGGTAGATACTTTTATAAGAATCCTATTCATTTAGTTGGATGAATAAAATACCCATTTTCAAAACCTGGTGCTGACAGAAACATCATGGTCCAGATCTCAATGAGTAGTAACAGTGATGATGATGAGGATAATGATGAAGATGATGATAAATAGTTACCATTTTCTGAGGAGTTTAATATGAAACAGTATCTATATTTTTATCTTTAAATTTGTTAGCTCTTTAAATCCTCTTAACCACACATACAAAGACAATAAGCTGAGGCTTAGAAAGGTTAGGGAATGTGTAAAAATACATGGCTGCAAGTGACAGACACTTGGTTATCGTAACTCCAGGGGTCACGCTATTTCCAGTGTATGAAATATTCTTAATATTCTTATGAGTTATTGGGAAAACATAAAAATGATATTATACAATATAAAGGTCATAGTATTAATATGATTGCTTTTAACCTGCAGAAAAATTATTGTATCTTAAAAAGATAACCTTTATTAACTTTGAGTATATAACTTACTAACATATCTTAGTTTGGTAAATATTACCTATAATTGAAATATGTATATATATTAGACACACACACAAATATTTATTTCATTACTAAATTTACTACTTGCTCCTTCCAAAGATTCTTAACACCTCCAAATCTGCAAGTAATCAGCAGTGACCCTCTTAACCTGAATAGTCATCTTCTCCCTCTTGAATAATGGCCACCTGGGCCTCTGAATTGGTCTCAATGTTTCCTCTCCTGCTACCTCAGGACTTTTTCTACATATTCAGTTCCAGAGTATAAATAAATGGATGAAACAGGACCAGAGTGGTCTTTCAGATACTAAGTCAGCTCACAACACCCCTCCACAGAAAACATTTGTTAAGTTTTTCTGTTACACGTAGGGTAAAATATAAACTCCATATCTTGTTTGTAGTCAGTGCAGCAATTTGACCTGGAGAACCTAGGACAGTCTTTATGCCTGTTGTTCAAAACTGTCCTTGTATAGCTGTGAATTCTGTAGACAGATCACCCAAAAGCCTGCATACGATCTGACCCCATCTTCCTCTCCCTGCTTGCTATTACCATGTTCTCCTGGGATCTCACATGCCAACCACACTGCCAATGTCAATACTTTTTGAATACATCAGGCTAATTCTGCTCTCATTTTTGTATCTTCAGAACACTTCGTCCCCAGATTTTATAATGGCTTTCTCCTTCATATCATCATGTCTCTGCTAAAATAAGACCTCCCAAAGAGGTTTTGTTGACAATCATTTTAAAAATTGCTCTCATCCCTCTGGCTCACTGGCTGCTTACTCTGCTTTCTGTTCCTAGCACTTATCACTCCATGAGTTTTATTTATATTTTTATTAGTTGATTTTCTGCTTTGTTCACTATAACATAGGCGAGATTTATGAGGAAACATTTTGTCATTCTTACGTATTGCTCTATCTCAAGAATTGAGTTAGGCACGTACAAGGAGCAAACCAAAAAAGTTGTAAATGAGTGAGTAATGAGTGATCTAGCCAGAAAAACTCACTAATTTCTTGTTTTCTTCTACTAGAGAAATATCCAAAGAGAACTGTGGATATGCATCTCTAAAATTACCTCTGAGTCTTTGATTTTAATAATACCTTCTAATTTTTCTCCTTTTGATTTTGTGTTTTACAGAATCATTTCTTAATGCTGTGGTTATAATCAAATATCATTTAAATACTATTCCTTCTGAAATTATAAAGCTTTTCTTTTTCAAGGCTTAATACATGTGAAAAAATATAAACATTCCCTAATAATAAGGTCACTCAAAATGAGATAATATAAAACTTATGCTATATTGTTAAAAGATTTAAAACAAAGATGCTGGAAGTTTCTCAAATATCTGTAAATTACTCTTTCCTAGTTTAATCTTTAAAGTATTTTCAAAATGATTTTTACAACTAAATTTATGAATCTTTAAAATTACATGTCAGCTCTCTTTTTAATAATAGCAAAAATTAAATGTATGAAAAAATCCCCCAAACAAAACACCTGAAGTTGTTGCATAAATATAACAAACATCATTTTATTTGAATGTTTATAAGTAAAATTCTCAAGACCGCAAAGGAGAAAGACATAAAAATTGGAGTGGGTGAGCGAGAAAGAAACCTGCAGCTCTCCTGGTAGCATTCACTGAGAGTGAGACCCAGAGCCTTACATTTTTAAGCAGCTAAGGGACAGGATCCTTTGTGTCAACACACAGAGTGGGGTAGGGGGAATGGAACTGAGACCCATGCATGTTGCAAGGTCCCTTGAAGAAACACTCTCAGGAAAGGGTAGACTTTAAAAAAAAACTGTTGGTCAGAAAATGGAGAAAATAAGCCAAGTTGAGGTTTCAGAATTGGTTCTACACTGGGAAAAAGTCTTCACTGAGAACTTATAATCAGAGTTTATCTATCAAATTCATTGGTATATGGTTTCACACTATGCCATGGAATATAACGAGAGGAAAGACCTGAAAGATCCCATTTCCCAATAATACGAGGGTAATACACCTTCTTATGAAAAATCAGATAAAGGTATTAAAGAAAAGTAAATTACCAGCCAATCTTACTTATGGATGTAGTTACAACAAAGAGCAAGTTGTTTTATATACACACACACAAGCACATGCATGCACACACATACACTTTATTGTAATTTGTAAAATTAACAGGACATAAATAAAAATGACTGCTCAAGCAAGACATGCAGAAAAGTATTTTTGATAACATTCAAAATGCAGTATGGTTAAAATAAGTAATGAAACCCTCAGCAAACTAGAAACAAGAAGGATACTTTTCAACTTAATAAAAAGGCATTTCAGGAGGAGTCACCTCACCAAGATGGTGACATAGGTTGTTCCTGACTTTGCTTCCTCTCATAAGAAGAACAACTAAAATTATCAAGACCAAGACACCACTGAGAAAATCCTAAAACATAGGGGTGAGATTGAGGCACTCTCTGCACGATAGAAACTGAGACAGAACATATTAGAAGGTAAGACAAGTAGCTGTAAGTTGACCACATTGCCCCTCCCCCATGCCAATGTAGCACCATGTAGAGTGGTCTCCACTGAGCCTCTGGTTTCTCCAGTGGGAAAAGAGAACCAAGAGGGGACAAATAGTCCCTCTCCAGCATTGTGGGTCACTTTGAAAGAGCACCTACTCTGATCTTGCACCACTGGGATTGCAGGGGAATTTGTGGGACTCAATCCCCGGGAATCTGATTCTGATGGAGAAGTGGGGAGGGGTTTGTAGAAATCAGTAAGATTGAGTTCACATCTGTGGTGCTCAGTTAATAATCCCAACCAGAGGATTTGCTCATCTGCAGAACCAAGTTGGGGGTGTACTTTAACCAGGGAACTTGGTGGGGTATAGATCTGCCTTATTAGAATCTTCAAATGAAGGGTTTTACTAGTCCTAAGGCCCAGTTTGGCCATGTTCAGGCAAGAAGATGAATCACAGCCTCACCCTCTGTGGAGAGCGTTTTCCAGCCCCATCTTACTAGAAGGACTGACGACAACTCCTGAAAGCTGTGCAGTCCCGTGGTGCTTGAGCCAAGAGGTGCTGAGCAGAGCTGATCATCCCCAGAGCAAAGCCAGTACAAGGGAGTGGAGCATTCCCTTGCTACATACAGGCAAGGGGATTCATTCAGAGCCAAGACTGAGGGTAACTCCTGCCCCTCTTAACCTGAGAGCCTGTTAGGAAATTGACAGTAGCCTGGAGTGGCCAGTCCCCCTCCTGCCCAGGCAAGAGAGCTGAGACACAGCCCCACCCACTGTGGAGAGTGTCTTCAGACCCATCTGACGAGGAAAGAAGGAGAACAACTGCTGGAAACTGTGTGCCCAGAGACACTCGAAAAGAGAGGTCAGCATATCTGAAAGTTTGCCGTGTGAAGCCAATGGGTCTGTTCAGACAGGAAACTTGGGGGTGCAGATCAGCTTGAGTTAAGATAACAAAAAGCTTTACTGGTTTTAGAGCTGATTCTCTTGCTGTGCCTGGGTAGGGAATCTAATTCATAGATTTGTTTGTTGCTGAATACAGCCTTCAGACTATCTGACCAGGGAACATAACCAGAGCACACAAGAAGGTGCATTTCCCAATCAACATCCCTACTACTGTGGCACTTGAACAGACAGCACAACCTGTATCTTCCCCCATGTGCAGAGAAAAACTGCTAGCCTCACCTGACCAGGAAATTCAGTGCACATGCTGGACTAATGTGGGTCCCCAAACAATGAGCTGTACAGGCCCTGGAGCTCAGGCTGCTGCCTAGTCAGGGCAAGGAAACTAATTCATAGCTCCATCTACACTGATCATAGTATTCAGTCCCAACCATCTAGTAAGCCTGACCAGAGATCTCAGGCAGCTGTAGAATCCAGTTTACAGCCTCACTTGGGGAGGTAATCAAGCCAGCAGTCCTATCCAAATGTTCTCAGCCAGTGGCACACCCTCCCCATTCCCATCCTCAGAGACTGAACAGTTGCCTCACTCCAAAATATACCATAATAGCAGGCCCCACCCTCCCAAGGACATTACCAGCAAACATACCCAGAAACCCAAACTAAGCTAACAGGTTAAGAACTGTCTCTGCCAAAGCAAACCTGTGAAGTCCAGAAGAGGATCCCAATTATTCTTAAGAGCTACAGGCATGTGGTGCTGCTTCACTAATAAACAAACAGATAAGCAGAACAGAAGAACGAGCCCACAAACCCAGGCCTAAACAGGGGCTTAATATACAAGTGAAGGAGCATTGCACAGCAATGGGTAAGGGCTAACTAATCAACAATTTAGAAATGTTTAATTATCCATGTGGAAAAAAAAAAAATCCCTACCTCACACCATACAGAAAAATCGGTTTCTATTGAATATACGCCTTATTATAGAAAAGCACAATAAATTACAAAAATACAAATAAATTACAAGGGAACATCTTTATAGAAAGTATTAATAATATAGAAAGATATCCAAACTTTGGCCATATTAAATTATATAACCTTGGGTATCAAAAGACACCATAAAAGAGTAAAGATCATTACGTTTAGGAAGAATACATTGCAAACGATTGATGCTAATAACAATGATTATACATACATGTATTTATCTCATCTAATAATATATAAAGAACTTCTATAAATCAATAAGTTAAATATGATAGAAAAACAGATAAAAGATATGACAAAGCTATATATAGAAAAGAAACCTAAATAATCAGTAAATATATGAAATGAATCACAATATCACATCGGGACAATAGAAACTAAAACTACCCAGATAAAATTTCATACCCAAGATATGGGTGGCTTTTAAAAAATCTGAAAATAGTGTATGTGGCACTGCTTATACAGTAATGGGAAAGCTCATAAACTGCTAATGCAAACAGCCATCTCTGAAAACCCTTGGACAAGATCTCTTTGGACGAGAATTTGAACGCACTATTTATTTTATTGCCACTGAATTTTTACTCCTAAGAGTGAACACTAGGGAAATTGCTCTGCAAGAGCAGAGGAATGGATACAATGGAATGCAACAGCAAAATAAGTGAAACAGAGTCACACATATCAACATGTATGTAACTCAAGTCAGTTTTGGGGAGGGGGTGAAAACACAATTTCCAGAAGAATTCACAGAGCATTGTACCAGTTACCTAAAGTTTTAAAACATATAAAAGACTAATGTACTCCTTAGGAATACATTTTTAACATATATATATGTGTGAAAAAATGTAAAAAAAATGTGTTTAAATGCTAAACCTCAGTTAAAGATTTCATTTTTCCTCTGACGGGGAAAAAAGGTGGACAGTAAGGATTCTGAATTGGGAAGAGAACACAGATTTCTGAATTCTTAAGTGCATGGGTGCATGGATATTTGAAATATAATTCCTCTTATTTAGAATGCAAAATAATAAATTTACTGAACAATAACAAACAAAAATTGTGAGCTGATACCTCAGTTACTTTTCTGGTAAAAGTAACTACACACTCAAACCATCCAACCTCTACTCAGAGAAGCAGCATCCCTCTTTTATTTTTCCTAGGGGTGTCACTGTTTGCACGTGGAGTTACTACATCATCCTAAAGCAGATCATATCTTGACCTCCATTCAAACAGAGATAATCCTTGAGAACCAGGACTATAAAATATTAAGAGCGTGGCACTTAACCTGGCACACAAGATATCAGATATCCTTATGATTAGTTTTCACGTTTAAATAACTGATAGGGAAAATCATCCTTAATACATTAGTTACCCTTTCTTTTTCATAAATTTCCTGCCTCTTTTTGAATATTTTTCTTATAAACTTACAAATTTTAGAATAAACTTTTCTGGTTCTAAAAGACAATATCCTATAGTGACATCTGTTTGAATTTCTTTTAGTTAATAGTGGAATGATCAAGCAACGGAATAATAAAATGTTTACCATACCTACAAAGTGATATGAATGTATATTTCTGTCCCATCTCCCTTTTCACTATGATACAAAATGAGGTCAAGGGAAGCTTCTCCTCCCATCCTATGCACCCAAAACCTGTTATTCTCAACAAATGTTTGAGGGTACCCATTTGGAAGTACTAGATTCTCTTCCATTTGTTTGATAACTGCACCATCAGACATTCTCTTTAGATTTCTTTTTACATTCTGATTTGATCTTGCACTTAGCTGCTTATTCTCATGAACTCTGAGAAGAAAAAGAAAAGGGCTCTCTTCATTCCATTACCTTAATCATAGAATTTCCTGACTGCCTCTTGGTGTTGTACTCATTAGAAATGAGTATTAGATATGATATACAGTACAAAGCAGGGAAATCAGTACCATGAAGTTACTGGAGTCTCTTCTGGACCTAATGGAGGAACTTTAATGCTACTAGAATCTCTATGAAAACAATGGTGATAATGGGATCCAATTAAATATCACTTTGCTTTTCTTTGATACATCTCCCATATAATCAATGATGATATTCAAAAGATTTAATGAGCACTGACCAATCAGAATCAAAGCTAGCGTAACCCTAGAGCACGTGAATGTAGTGATCAAATTGGGTAGGGCTGTTTGAAGGTTGGGGCATCCTTTGGTAGGATTTGGGGTGGCTGGGGCCTCTTTGAAAGGGGGGATTTGAGAACTCAGCCAGTGACTATTTCTCTCCTCTACTAAAATATTTCAGGATTGTATCAATTGGCATAGCGGTGCCTAAGCCTACTGGCTAAATATAAACTCAATACAGTAACAACTAAGATTCTTGGTCCCCACTTTTCTATGGCCTTCAATCCGTCAGCTAACATTTTGTAAATTGCCAATTAATTTTCAGAAAGAAAATGCATACTTGTAGATTTTGTGTGGCGAAGGACACTTCAGATTACCATTCTACGCTGTATGTGTGTATGAGTGTGCGTATGAAAAATACTTTTTGTCGATTAAAATATTTGGGTGACATTTTAACATTTAAACGGTTTCTGTAATATTAAATAAGTATGTGAGTTCAAAAGAATGGCTGCAAGTCTCAAATGCTATGAATGAGAAATATGTACTATATCTACTTCAATCTAATTTATATGATGCTTGAGTAAAGAACAAACTACTTATTAAAACAGATTGAAGTCTTCTGAGCCCCTGGGAAGAACTCAACTCAGCATAATTAGCATTTGTGGGGCCTGTTCTTTATTATTTTCTAAAATGCAAGTGAAGTTTCATTAAAACACATCCAATTATAAAATGTCTTTTATTTCCAAAATACTGCATAAATCTTACACCTTGGGGAAGAAAATGAACCTTGAAGATGTCTCCAAAGACAATTCCAAAGTCTTTAGAGACTTGTGTTATACCCAAAGGAGCATAAAGCTGCCACTTCCAACCTGACATTACTATTTCTTACATGAGAAAAAACATCTATATTTTTTGACATATGACAGTCTTTCTGTCTTGACAATGACTTTCCACATCACATATTTTAATCCCCTTGGCTACCATGAAGCCCATTTTATTATTCATGTTCACAACTCAGATATTCTGGCTTACTGTACAAATATAAATGATTAGGGAAAAGAAGCATTCAAACGTTCAATAAATATTTATTAAAAAACAGAAACTAGCTCCTGCATGGACAAAGGAGATACAAAGGACACACACAGATGACAGGCAACAGGGTGATTTGGAATGAAATAAACATTGATTGGTTAATAGAATTAGTTTTCTTTCTTCCTAATCAGGTTAGGAAGCCAGGGTAAAGGTGCAATTGAGGGGAGAATATTCAAGACTGTCCCAGAAAAGGAGCAAAAGGAGGATGAGCTTAAGGGTAGAAGGTGGAAGCAACTGGATTTAAAATTTGGGAAATTTTCCTCAACCCTAGAAGGAGACAGAGGTTTGGCGGGATTTTATGAGCATTGTTCCTCTAGTAAGGCCAAAGGAAGCCTCTGGATAGCTCTGCAACAGAGGCTGGCTTCACCTGCCTTATCACTGCTCAGGCTTCACATGCCTAAAAAGTAGACATGCTCAGAAATTTTCCCAACAAACTCCACAGAGGCTACAGATTGTAATTCCCTCTTAATCCCCACTCTATTTTCTACCTTCAAAATTGGAAATCCAAATCTTTCAGGTGAGGGCTGATTATCTATAATAGTATTATCACACAAATCTGCATCTGCCTTTATCCAGTTCGAGTTGTCACCCCCAAATATTTCATGCACGCATTTTGTAATTTGCACCGTGTCATTAAAAAAATCACATTTTACTTCTCATACTGTTTGCTTTACCTCCTCATTCTTGGTGAGGTTGGCTCTCCTGAGTATCTGGCTTCCCCTAAAGTCCCCTTTGGAATTAACTCTTCTAATTTCCCTATAGATAAATTAACACAAGACCTGGGATGCAGGTAGACATCCTCATTGCTCATAATAGCTGGTTGCATGTTATCTTCCCTCCTCCGTCAAAAAGAAAAAAAAAAAAAAAGTCCAGTTCCACTGAAAGACATGCCATCAAACTGTGTATGTTATTCACACACACTTATCTGCTATCTACCAATCCCCAGGGCATTTACCATTAGTTGCAGGTTTCTGCTCTTGTCCTTTGTCTTTCTTTCCACCTCTGCTGTCTTAGTCCCAACTGCAATTCAAGCTGCTACAATAAAATACCACAGACTGGGTGACTTACAAACAACAGACATTTATTTCTCGCAGTTGTAGAGGTAGGAAGTTCAAGATCTTCGTGTCAACATAGTGGAGTCAGAACTGTCTTCTGGGTTGCAGGCTTCTCATTGTAACCTCTTGTGGAGGAAGGGGCTAAGGAGCTCTATGGGATCTTTTTTATAATGGGACTAAATCACTAATCCCATTCACGAGGGCTCTACCCTCAGAACACAATCATCTCCCAAAGGCCCCACCTTTGGGATACTAATATCAACACCTTTGGGACTTAGAATTTCAATGTATGAACTTTGGGGAGACACAAACATTCAGACTATAGCAACTACCTATCAACATTTTACAGCATCCTATCCAACAAGAAAAGTGAGTTCACCATCCTGTCCATGCACAACAATATTCAACATACTGGCCTCCCAGTTCCTTAAACTCTTAAATTCCAAGTGCCTTTTCTTCCGTGCTTCTTCCGTAAAACAGTATTTTATACTCTAAACACGGTTGCTACTAATGGACCTTAAATCCATTGATGCTACCATTTTTCTTTTTCCCTTGTCTCCCTATAACTCACTTCTCTCTACTCACCCAAGACACCATTGTCCATCTCTATAATTGCCCACTTGGAGCATTCTTGACTCCTTTTTCATTCTCTCTTTAACTCAACGCTCTTAGTAAATTTGAACACTGCTTAGATTCAATTTTCTTCCTATTCTAATTTTGGCCTAGTGTGGTTAAATGTAGGTGGAACAAAAAAAAATACTAATTTAAACTAAAAACCACAGTATGAAGATGAGCTGTCTATACTGCCTAGGTTTCCTTGTTAATTTACCCTCCCATTCTTTGAGGTGACTGTTCCATACCTTTTCTTCTCTCTTGAACCTGCTATCACCAATTTCCTACATGATTAATTTGTTCATATACCTTTAAAAACTTTTACTTAAACATAATCTAAAATACATTATTTTAGAATATATAAAATAACATAATTTATCCATATATTTTGCATTCCCTCTTATTCTATAGGTGAATTTTCTGTTTTTTCCTAAAACTAATCCCTCCAATTGTGTACTAGTCAATACTTAACCTCTCTCAATTATTCAAGTTTATTTTTAGTGCAATTATCTCATCTCTATCCTAAATAATTCAATTTTTATTCTTTATTGACCATTCCTACCTGGAACTTTTGAAGTTCTGTTCCCACTCCTTCAAACATTCTCCTCCAAGATCTTTGCTGATTCACTCCCTCAATATTCTACTCAAATGCCATATCTTCACAAAGACAATCTCTGTCACACCACAAGGTCACATCATTCATTATTTCTTTGTCTTATTTTTCTTTATGGCATGTATCACTGCATATGTATATGTAAGTCTATGTGCACACGTATGTGTGTGGATGTGAGTGTGAATATGTGTGTGTGTGCTTCTTTCTTATCTATATCAAACATTGGATTATAAACTCCATGAAGGATTTTTTTTTCTGTTCACAATTTTATCCCTGTAATTTAAATAGTGACTAGAACACAAGCGGGTGCTAAGTAAATATTTGTTAAATGAATAAATAAATTCCACTATCATTATTCTATACTCATTCTCAAGTAATAAAATAGGTTTGCAGGATAATCCAAACATATTCGGCTAAACCTGTGAAGTTATTACTTCTCCTATTTGAAACTATAAATAGCTGTTATTTATTCCTATGAATTTAAATTAGAATCTCAAAAGGCTGGGATTTCACAATTTGTTGAATAATAGATTGACTATTCTTGCTGTTTTTTACCTAACTACATAAAGAGTTCTAAGCAAGCTGAGAAAATGATTCAGCTAATATATTTACACTGCATTAATTATTTATGTATATAATGTATTATTAAAATAAAGTTATATGCTTTTGAAACCACCAGCATCATGCTTACCTATATTAAAATACCTTTACAGCATCAGAATCAATAGTTTGTATGAAACAAATTCAGGAAAAGTTGAAAGCTGAAAGTAAGAGAATCATAATTTTTCACATTTCTCTGATAAAAGACTTAATATATTATGCACATTTACTCTTTTAAAGACTTAAAAAGGTGAAATGATTATGCTGCCTTTACCTCCAAGAATGAGCATATCCTTACCCAACTGAAATTGCAAGTGATTTTATCAAGGGTCCAGACTCCCTACCCATGGCTAAACTAGAGGAAACACCCATTTTACACTGGTGATACAGCTGATTATTTGCTTATAATAATCTCCCTTCAGCTTTTGTAACACTGAAACTCTCTCCTGCTTTCCCTCCATGTGTTCTCATGAGTTCTACTAATTTTTTTTTTTTTTTTTTTTGCTAAGAAATGTTTTTGTTCCTCGGCATTCTTTCCCATGTTTATTTGTCTGTCTTTCTGCTCTTACCATAAACATTCACTGTAGTTACCCTAGGCAATCTTCACAACTACCATAAATTTACTTATATCTATATACCAGCCCACATATCAATAATAACTTCAGTCTTATCCTAATATGATCCAGCATCTTCCCTTGATTGCCCTATAGTCTACAGAAAAATCAATGTGTCTGAAACTGAACTTATTATCTTCCCTCTAAAACCATCTTCTCTTTCTTTAATTGACATTATCTGTGAATTCCATCAAAAGGCATCAACCTCCACTCTCTTTGTTTTTACTTCTCATATACAATAATACAAATTTGAGCCTTTTATCCCATAAACATACCATGAATCCAACCTGTGGTGAAGAATTTCAGTGTGTTACATCAGTTCTGTTTTTCTTCCAGGCACTTACATTTAACTTTCCCACCCTCTCTGAAGCTAGTTCAGGGAGTCTTTCTAATAGTGTTGATATACACGATTTGTTAATTATGCATGTGGAAAATATCATCTCCCAGTTTGCAGCTTATCTTTTCACTTTTACATTTTACTTTTTTTTTTTTTTCGGTACGCGGGCCTCTCACTGCTGTGGCCTCTCCCGTTGCAGAGCACAGGCTCCGGATGCGCAGGCTCAGTGCCCATGGCTCACGGGCCCAGCCACTCCGCGGCATGTGGGATCTTCCCGGAACGGGGCACGAACCCGTGTGCCCTGCTTCGGCAGGCGGACTTTTAACCACTGCGCCACCAGGGAAGCCCTGGGACTCCTTTTTTAATTACTTATCTGGGGTGGTGATTCTAGGATGGTTATTGCGGATAGGCTCTATGTGAAGCACAAAATTTTAACCAAGTAATCTGAACAAACTGAAAGTAAGCAATGCCACTTCCAAGGCCCCCTTTACACTTCTGCAGAACCCTCCTGTGCCCTAGAGCATATCTTATCTGATACACCCACACACATAGGCCATCCTAAACCCAGAAAGGACTAGTGCCCCTTTTAGACTTGGGCAGCCACTTCGGAAACATCCATATGTGAAGTGATCCAAAGCTGACAGATTTAGGATGGTCTGCGCCTTTGAAAATTATTTTTGTAACTTGTTTGTGTAGTTGTTAATTGCACAGATTTAGAAAAGTGTTAGTGGGAAATACTGTCCAAAATACTACATAGATTTGTTAGTATTACCAAAAGGGAGAGGAGAGGGAGGAGGGACAAATTAGGGGTATGGGATTAACAGATACAAACTAGTACATATAAAATAGATAAGCGAGGATACATTGTATAGCACAGGGAATTATAGCCATTGTCTTGTAATAATTTATAATGGAGTATAATCTGTAAAAATACTGAATCGTTATGCTATATACCTGAAACTTACATAATATTATAAATGAACTATACTTCAATTAAAAAAGTAATTTAAAAAAAAGGAAAAATGTTCCTTGAGATTGCCTACAATAATGCCTTTACCCTAAGGTACACATTTAAATAAAAAAAGATAACATTAATATTTTTTTCATAGAAAGTTAGACAAGCAGAAGGGGAACACAATTATTATGTTAGAGGTAAAGCCAGGAATCCAATCCTTTCTCTACCACTTACAGTCTGAGGCTGTGTCCCTGTTGTATCTCTCTGATTTGTATGATAGAAATTATGCTATCAATCTAATCTGCTATTTTATAGGAGTTTGTGTGATAATATGAATAATTGCCTCATGTACATGTCACAGAATACATACTAAAAATTGGTTTTACTAAGGTTATAAGAAAATATGTCAGTAACAGATTACGGAGATTTATTATTTTTTCCTAGGAGGTATATTATGTCCTCTCTGGTATAGGCTCAATCTCCACTAGCTACTGAAATCATTGAAGGTAATTTAATTTCAGAAAGAAAAAAAGATTATAAATCTCATCTGAGCAATTTATATTTTTTAAGAAAAACTATAAGATTCATTTAACTAAGGTAACTTTTAGGTAACAAGAGATTTATAAATTTCTCTTTTACTTTGGTTGTAATTTTTATAATTATTATCTTTTTTCTCTGTGATGTTGTTTTTCTCTCTATCCTCCTTCAGTATATATGTATTATCAATTTAGCTTTTAAGTACATTGTATATAATAAGTGTGGGTATGTGTGTTTGTATGGGTTCTGTTGGTATTTATCCAGCTTGGTGTTCTCTGACCTTTTCGAATTTGTGTGGCTGGCATTTTTCTTTTTTGTTTTGTTATTTGGAAAATTCTCAGCCATTATCTCTTCAATATATTTTTTTTTTCTGCCCAATCTCTGGCTCTTTTTCTTGGATTTCTCTTTCTGGGAATCCAAGTACACATTTGTTAGGTCATTAGGATTTGTCCTGCAGCCCATCAGTCCTCTAATCCTTTTGTTTTTTCATTTGCTTAACTCTTATTTCTCTTTGGTTTTCAGTTTGGGTAATTTAAATTGACCTATCTTTAAATTCAGCAGTTCTTTCCTTGGCTCTTTGAGGTCTACTGGTGAATACCTCAAAGCTACTCTTCTCTTTTAATGCATTTTTTTTAACATTTTAATTCGATTCTCCCTTAAATGTTCCATCTCTGCATGAAATTCACCATCAGTTCATGCAGAGCCTTTAAAACATAGTTTTAAATTTTCTCTCAGATATTTCCAACATTTGGGTCACATGTGGCTTTGGTTCTGTGGATTGTTTTATCTCCTTGGAGAGTGCTTTTGTCTTTTGAGTGTGTATGTGCATTTTTGTTTCTTAATTTTTAGTTGAGAGGCAGACATCAGATGTAGGGCACTTGAGACAAAGGTAAATAGTGCTTTTCCTGGAAACTGTTATTCTCCTTCTGCTAAGCCATTGGTATGTGAGAGTCCAACTGGTTTCTGTTTTATTGTGGGTGTTGTTACCTTCAATGCTTCTGATTAAAATTTCTCCAGTGTTTCCTTGTGCTCAGGCTGAAGACTGGTTTTCCAATGGGTTTTTTTCAATATCTGCTCCTCCAACAGTTTTACACCTGCCTATATATCTTTTCTTTAGAGGGAGTCTCTCTCCACACTCTCCCCCCTTCCCCAGTGTTATTTTCTTGCTCTTTACTCAATGCTTGCTAGCTTGGCGATGGGTGGTGGGAGGCAGTGTCCTTTGTGGCCCTGTATTGTCTCAGTCTTAAACAGCCGTTGGGTCTCAGGGGTGAGGAGTTTTTCAACAATCCTGTCCCTTCCCCAGTGATTGGATATCTCCTACATGCATGTTTCCTGCTCCTCCCTTTTCTTTTCCATGGTGAGTATTCTCCTTGCTTTATGTGTGTCAGTTTGCTGCCCTTCAACAGCTCCTTAAGTCCTTAGTTCCAGAGAGGAAAAGTATCGAACAGGGCTTTGTGCTTTTCCTATAACGGCTGCTGAATCCTTCCTGCACGACTGCACTATGTACATTTGTATATAATTCACAAATGAAAGCTCTTCCCTGTATCTTGCTCTCAATCTTTCTTATGAGTACATTTTAAATGACTATGGAAAAGAACCCACAAGTAGATGCAGACTCCCCTTGTGTCTGAGGCTACCAGGGTGTCTAGACTCATGCTAGCATACACTCAGCCCTTAGCAATTTGTCAAAAAATTTAGTTGAATTTCACGTTACTTATATGGCAGCCCTATCTTCCTCTTGGTCATTGTCTTATTTTCTCTCTTTCATTGGAAGCACTTGTTTTTTCTTAGATTTCAGGCTGATTGCCCTGTGACCTCAGTGCATTGATGGATTAAAGAAAAGTTATGATTTTACAGATTTTTTTTCTCTTATTGTCAGGGTGGGGGTGATGTTCATTCCAGCATAGTAAAAATACTCCCATTTACTATTGCAACAAAAAGAATAAAATACCTAGGAATAAACCTACCTAAGGAGGCGAAAGACTTGTACTCAGAAAACTATAAAACACTGATGAAAGAAATCAAAGATGATATAAACAGATGGAGAAATATACCATGCTCTTGGATTGGAAGAATCAATATTGTGAAAATGACTATACTACCAAAAGCAATCTACAGAGTCAATGCAATCCCTATCAAACTACCAAGGGCATTCTTCACAGAATTAGAACAAAAAATTTCACAATTTGTATGGAAAAACAAAACACCATGAATAGCCAAAGCAATCTTGAGAAAGAAAAACAGAGCTGCAGGAATCAGGCTCCCCAGTGTCAAAATATACTACAAAGCTACAGTAATCAAGACAGTATGGTACTGGTACAAAAACAGAAATATAGATCAATGGTACAGGATAGAAAGCCCAGAGATAAACCCACACACATATGGTCACCAAATTTACGACAAAGGAGGCAAGAACATACAATGGAGAAAAGACACCCTCTTCAATAAGTGGTGCCGGGAAAACTGGACAACTACATGTAAAAGAATGAAATTAGAATACTACTTAACACCATATACAAAAATAAACTCCAAATGGATTAAAGACCTAAATGTAAGACTGGACCCTATAAAACTCTTAGAGGAAAATGTAGGAAAAATACACTTTGACATAAGCCACAGCAAGATCATTTTTGACCCACCTCCTAGAGTAATGAAAAAAAATAAACAAATGAGACCTAATTAAACTTAAAAGCTTTTGCACAACAAAGGAAACCATAAACAAGACGAAAAGACAATCCTCAGAATGGGAGAAAATATTTGCAAATGAAACAATGGACAAAGGATTAATCTCCAAAATATACAAACAGCTCGTGGAGCTCAATATCAAAAAAATAACAGCCCAATTAAAAAATGGGTGGAACACCTAAATAGATATTTCACCAAAGAAAACCTACAGATAGCCAAGGGGCACATGAAAAAATGCTCAACATCACTAATTATTAGAGAAATGCAAATGAAAACTACAATGAAGTATCACCTCAGACTGGTCAGAATGGCCATTATCAAAAAATCTAGAAATAATAAATGCTGGAGAGGGTGTGGTGAAAAGGGAACCCTCCT
Organism: Aethalodelphis obliquidens; assembly: GCF_003676395.1. NCBI lineage: Eukaryota > Metazoa > Chordata > Mammalia > Artiodactyla > Delphinidae > Aethalodelphis > Aethalodelphis obliquidens. Next base: position 67,963,433 of record NW_020837950.1, read on the forward strand.
GCACTGTTTGTGGGAATGTAAATTGATACCACCACTATGGAGAACAGTATGGAGGTTTCTTAAAAAACTAAAAATAGAACTACCATAAGACCCAGCAATCCCACTACTGGGCATATACCCTGAGAAAACCATAAGTCAACAGGAAACGTGTACAACAATGTTCATTGCAGCACTATTTCCAATAGCCAGGACATGGAAGCAACCTAAATGTCCATCTACAGATGAATGGATAAAGAAGATGTGGCACATACATACAATGGTATATTATGTAGCCATATACAGGAATGGTATTGAGTTATTTGTAGTGAGGTGGATAGACCTAGAGTCTGTCATACAGAGTGAAGTAAGTCAGAAAGAGAAAAACAAATACCGTATGCTAACACATATATATGTGGTCTAAAAAAAATGTTACTGATGGGCCAGGGGCAGGGCTGGAATAAAGATGCAGATATAGAGAATGCACTTGAGGACACTGGGAGGGGGGAAGGGGAATCTGGTGCAAAGTGAGAGTAGCATTGACTTATATACACTACCAAATGTAAAATAGATGGCGAGTGGGAAGCAGAAGCACAGGACAGGGACATCAGCTCAGTGCTTTGTGACAACCTAGAGGGGTGAGATAGGAGGGTCGGAGGGAGGCTTAAGAGGGAGGGGATATGGGGACATATGTATGCATATGGTTGATTCACTTTGTTATACAGCAGAAACTAACACAACACTGTAAAGCAATTATATTCCAATAAAGGTGTATTAAAAAAAAGAATATAATATCTGAAATGTAATTTGAGTTAAATACATCATACTCTAAGACTTTTTATCACACTGCCAGTGGTTCTTGCAGGGATTATCACACTAATTATTGCCTTCAACAATAATGCCAGTGTCCATATCAGTTGATCATTGCCAGATCATGGGTCTTCTGTAGCATAAGTGAATTGGTACAATTTTATTTGCTCCTATTCCAAATCCTTTTTCAGGCTGAGTTGTCATTGTATTGATATTCTTAGATTTAAAATCTAGTTCATAATTGTTAAGTATTTTAGTGAATTGTATTTTTTAGACTCCTTTATAATTATCTTTGCAATTTATATTTCTTTATATAAATGTCTGAAGTGCTGTGCATGCATCCTCTGATAAGATGATTATTTATTCTACACCTTACTATATCATTTGATTAATCAATCATTGTTGTAGAGTCTTCATTTGAAATATTTGTTCAAGAATTATATAAAGAGGGAGTGGATATATGTATATATATAGCTGATTCACTTCATTGTACAGCAGAAACTAACACAACATTGTAAAGCAATTATACTCCAATAAAATATTTTTTAAAAAATGATTGTATAGTTGCCTTTTCTTCTGAGTGTTTGTATATATGATAATAAATTTCTGTGCATTCACAAATAAATCACAATATGTCAGAGTATATTATTTGCTATATTGCTTTGTATAATTATTTGAACACAAAGTAGGTGACATCCCTTTATCTCCTGATTTTGGCTATGTCATGAAGAACTTTTTGATTGTTTTCCTTTTGTGTTAAACAAGTTCATATTTGTTTTCTGGTTAAAGGTAAGATTCTCTCTTTTATTTTCATATTGTAAAATAAAACACAATTTTCAGACTGCATGTAATAGACATTGTGTTATACACTCCCATACCCATTCTACCTCTCTATGCCATTTGTAGTATTCTCTTAGTTATAAGAGAAGATCTAGATTAATTAAGATTCAACATGATAACCCCTGGGTTTAATTATTCATTTCATGATAGTTACCTGATTATATAAATCAGTTCAATAATGGACATGAGATCTTTTTAGATTTAGTTTTCCCTCCCATCTCAGAACTTACTTAAGATGAAGACCTAATTGATATCCATTTAAATATGCTTCCGTTTCTGGTTTTGGTGTTTTGAAAAACAAACATCCTGAAGACCCCAAATTACCAAATATCAAGATAGTTTTAAATCAATATCTGAGTTTCAAGAAATTAAAGTTACTCTCTAGAGACAAAAATCTAGAAAAGAAGTGTAAAAATTTATACTGCATTTACAGTTCTAATCTTGAAATTACCCTTCAGAATTTTTAACTATAAACCTAAAAATTGGGATTCACATTCATATGACACACATGGATAAGGAACTCTTCAGCCAAAACAACATAAAAATGGGGCCCCAGTCCAGTGGTAGGCCTTGAATTCAACAGTAGCAGAAGCAAACTGGCTCTGGAGGGACAGGTTTTCCATAGATAAGATTAGCTCATAATCCCAAATTACAAAACATGCAAGAAAGCAAATCTACAATAAGAGAAAATTAGCAAACATAACAAGCAGTAGTATTAGACCTTCTGATCTTCCCATAATACAAATATTAAACAGAGATACAGGAATAAATATATTTAACTTGGCTAACCTTGTTAACTATAGAGGACATGTCTCCATTTGACAAGTGACCTACAGGGCTACCAGGTTATAATTTTTGCTTTAGAAAATATTTCATTGAAAGAGAATAGTAATTTATGAGACCTCCTTACATAGCTATGAATTAAGAGCTTCACATCTGAGTCCTCAACTCTTTTCTTTCCTGCACTGTATTTATGGACATACCAGGTGAAATACAGTTGTGCTGGGATTACTTAATTCTAAATATCAGTGAAGATATTTTATGTAATTATCGTCACAACACATGACTCAAATTGGCTGCCTTAAGGTGGTCAAACATCTCATTTTGCCTGGAAAGTCCAAGTTTAGGCAACACTTTAATAGTAGTAACACTGCCACTTTTAAAACTTTCTCAGTTTTGAGTGATGTATCTTATGGGCTCCATTTTTTAATTACAATGGGAATATATCTCTCATTCAGTTGAAAAAGTCTGCAAACAACTTGAGCTTCAGGCAGTGATGTGCTGGAACCAGCTCTTATCAGCTAGTGAGAGCCATTTGTTTTCATCTCTTTCCAAATCCATATTCAGGGACATCAAGTTGGTAACTTGATATTTACACTGAGGATAATGGTAAAAGCTACGATTCAAGGCTTTCCCCCACAACCCTGACCAGTACGTCATTGGCTTTACAAACGGTTCTTGTGTGTTTGTTTGCTATTTGTTTTGTTTTGTTTTGTTTGTTTGTTTTGCAGGGTCTCTGTTGTTTTTCTTTTATTCTCTTCTACTGTTTCAAAGTTTTAGCCTCATTCTCAGACTGTCTTTCCTCATGGTGCAAAATGGCTGCAGCTCTTCCAGGTCTATGTTCCTTTCAACAAAGCATTCAGAGCAGGTTCAGGGAATTCTCACTGCATGATTGTCTGATATGAAAGAGGTGTTCATTTACCCACAGATGGTCTCTACCAAGTGGTTTCTGTGTTTAATCCACATTCTCTTAACTCTTCTTGCCTCCTCCCTGAAGTTTCCCTGATGTGGCTTCATGTCCATATCTGTGGGCTTCAACAACACAAAAGTGCATCTCTACTACCGTACACTGGTTTTTAAAGAAATCCCAGAGACTTGCAAGAATGCAAACTTGTGATTTGATTTTTTTCAAGTCTGAATTATTCTCTTTAGGCATGATTATATTACCATTTCTGCTCCAATCGTTCCTATTGCTTCCTTGGGTAACTAATTTATTTAGCAGTCTAAACTTGTAGGGATACACACTTGAAACAGTTTTATATTTTCTCCAATGACTGCTTTCAAGAATGTTCTCCAGAATGCTAATTCCTGACCCCTAGAGCTATTTTAGGCAGATGGCATATATATATATATATATATATATATATATATATATATATATATTTTTTTTTTTTTTTTTTGCGGTACGCGAGCCTCTTACTGTTGTGGCCTCTCCTGTTAAGGAGCATAGGCTCCAGATGCGCAGGCTCAGTGGCCATGGCTCACGGGCCCAGCTGCTCCGTGGCATGTGGGATCCTCCCGGGCCGGGGCACAGACCCGTGTCCCCTGCATCAGCAGGCGGACTCTCAACCACTGCGCCACCAGGGAAGCCCAAGATGGCATATTTTTTGATTATGTTTAGTGACAAAATATCCATCTAGTTCAAACACCAAATTTATAACCTGTTCAAAATCAATCCCTCTCTCTCCTCCTCCCAAGCCCCAGCTACACTTATAATCTTGGGGACTTGGAGTTATGGAGGAGTTTTCTCTCCACTTTTCAGTCCTCCTTGCTGTCTAGTCCTTTTGAGTGTGGGATGGCAGTGTGCATGGGCTGCCTCAGGAATACCTATATTCCCTCCTTTCTCAAGGTCTTAATTATAAAAGCAAATTCTACTTCACTTAACTATTGGTTTTTGTTACATCCTTGATTGTTATTCTTGCCTTTCTACTAACACTGGCTGTCAGTCAATGTCCTCTGAGCATCAGGTATTCAAATTCTACTTCTCTCATGTGACACCAGAGGATCCTGTAACAGCACAATTCCCTGAAAAAGAAAATCTAGGTCCAATTCCCCCACTTATTCTCCCCTTTCACCAAGCAGCCATTTCTTGAATTGGGTAACCAGCAAGACAACCCAATTAGTTTACCTTCTGCAGTATCTCTACATCCGAAGGGAAACTGTACATCTTTGCTGTGACAATAAGTGAGAAAGCAGGACATCCCAATGCAAATCCTTCTCTATATCATGTTACGCCTCTTCAATTATCTTTACCTTACAGATAGGTATAGAGCAGCTAATCAATGCTGTTGGGTATGTAGACTTCCGACTGTGAAATGAAATGCCAGGCTTTCACTCCTCAAGTCAACTTTAATCTCTTCAAATGGTTCTTTTGGAGAGTAGCCAGCCTCACCTGTCATGAAGTTGTGTTTGAAAAGTAAGCTCCTTGTATAGAAACCACAACCTTCCCAACTAGGTCAATGACACAATTCCAAACAATCTCCCCAACAACCCCCATTGCAGTGTCCCGTGTATATAGAAGACAGTGGTGATGCCTTGGGAAGTCAATGGAAGACACTGTGGTAGACCCTGACAAAGCCCTCTAATACCTGATTCTTAGTGGATCCTTGGTAGCTTTCTAATAGATATGGGATAAACAATGAATTTTTATCTTCAGCTTTGAATCCTCATTGTCAATTTCAGGACAATAGGAAACATTTTATATAATTGGTTACAACTGTGAATGTCCACAAATTATAGTTATATTTCTAGTTCTACCTTCAACAGTTTTTATTTTTTTATCTTTTCCATCTCTTTGCCTTTTTTCAAAACAGTGCAAAAATGTGTTTTTTATGTCCCTCCTATAATATTTAACACTATCAATTTGTTCTGTGTTGCTCTAGTAAGGTGTCAATTCTTCCATAACTATTTTTCTTTTTTTTTTTTTTTTTTTGCGGTACGCGGGCCTCTCACTGTTGTGGCCTCTCCTGTTGTGGAGCACAGGCTCAGGACGTGCAGGCTCAGAGGCCATGTCTCATGGCCCAGCCGCTCCATGGCATGTGGGATCTTCCTGGACCGGGGCATGAACCCATGTCCCCTGCATCGAAAGGTGGACTCTCAACCACTGCGCCACCAGGGAAGCCCTATTTTTCTTTTCTTGACCCAGGTGTTTTATATAATTATATTCTTCCTTATTTCAGCTTGTCATCTCATCTTTGCATTTTTCAAAATAATTTCAATAGAAGCTTAATGAAAAAATATATTTTGAATAGGGAAAATATTCACATGTTCAAAAATTAGGAAGTACAGAAAAATATAGTGAAAAGATTCCCTGTCACCCTTGTTTGAAAGTCTCTTGAGTCCCTCTCTCTGGAGGTAACAAAGATACATTTCATACACAAAGGGAAAGCTATATAAATATTTTCACAAAATAGTAGCGTATCATTAAACCTGCTCTCCATTATTTCACTCAATAATGTATCTTGGTGATCCTTTTTTATTAATATACAAAGATAGTTTTACATTTCTTTTATGATTGTATTATATTCCATTATGTACTATAATAAATTGACTCAACTCCATATTTATAGACAGAAAAGGGGTATGTGCATTTGTTATCTTGTTAGATAATACTAAATTATTCTCAGTTGGGGTTGCAAATGTATTGTTTGCAATTCTTACATTTGATAATATTGATAATTTGGCAATGATAAATCAAATGTGGTATTTCAGTATATATGAATTTAATGATATATATGCACACACTATACAGCAACAAGCAGAATCCTTATTTTTTTAAATAACCATAAAATCCTTATGATAAGAAAAATAAGAAAATGAAATGCAAGACCTTTATAATGAATATAATGAATATATATTTTCCTCTCATTGAAAGTCACTAAAAAAGACTTCGATAAATAGAAAGGTATCTCTAGGAAGAATAATATCGTTATCATATTAGTTTTATTTTTCTCAATTTGATCTGTAAATCAATACAATTTCAAACAAAAATCTCAACTTTTGGGAGCAAGATAAATGTATTATGAAAGTGCAGAGGATAAGATATCCCAAGAGACTAAAGTGAAAAAACAATATATTGGGGTCTTACAGGGAGTAATGTTATATTACTTGGCCTGGATTCTATATATATTTATTACTATGCTTTAAAATATTTCAGGTATTTGTTATGGTCACTTTATATTTCAGCACCATTTAAATGTGCTTTTCTCATAGATAGCTGAAAGGAAACTTGTAGTGAATAATTTCTAGACTAATTTCTAATACCTGGCAAATATTCATTCAGTAAATTCCTTTAGAACTCATGTTCCATTTTTTCCTACACCAAATTTTTTTTTTTTTTTTTTTTTTTGTGGTACGCGGGCCTCTCACTGCTGTGGCCTCTCCCGTTGCGGAGCACAGGCTCCGGACGCGCAGGCTCAGCGGCCATGGCTCACGGGCCCAGCCGCTCCGCGGCATGTGGGATCTTCCCGGACCGGGGCACGAACCCGTGTCCCCTGCATCGGCAGGCGGACTCTCAACCACTGCGCCACCAGGGAAGCCCTACACCAAATGTTTTAATGGCTGACGCTTTGAGCTCATCAAACACTTGTGAATCCATAACTCTAAGATGCATCCCTCTGTGGGCACAGGGCTCTTTGTCTTAAAATTTTATTCCTAGATATTTCATGTCCAAAGTTGATTTCTCCACGACATTTTAAATCATTGTTTTCTCTGAATTCTGAATGGATATAAAAATAGTAATACTGGTTGGGTATGGAGAAGGGGTGATATACAATAATGCAGTCTAAACTGAAGCAGTGTCCACAGATTGGAAATATAACAGTCTACATTTTTGGCAGCCATGTAGCCAACGAGAGCATTAACCTCTCATTGTATTACCTCTGGAAAAAAGTCATCAAACAAGTAGCAAACCGCCCATCGAATTCTTTCGTCCATTTATTTAGACTGTGAGGACTATCTCTACATAGTCTAAAACATTAAATATTTCTATGTATTGAAATCTTTTGCCTTCTTTTATTAATATTTTAGTGAAATATTATTAATTTTTATTTTATTAATATTTTAGTTGTGATAAACAATATCAGATACTAAACAAAGCATATTCTAAACCAGAGCCTTCATGAAAATTCTAAGGTGACATTTTCATGTTTCTGCTCCATCTTTTGTAAACCATATCATCTACATCAAAATGTTTTAAATTGAATTTGAATCTCAAGGGTAAATATTTTAAATATCATGAGTTTGTTACATATGCCATATTTGTTGTTACATTGCAATCATTTATTTCCCTAATTACCCATATTTGATCCTCTTTCCTTAAAAAAAATCTTGCTTTTTTAATATATTATCCTTGATCAATTCCCACTAGAGATATAGATTTAAAATCCAGATTTTAATATTTTATATTCTTATTAGCCTAAATGGAGTGAAAGTTCTTATTTATGTATGTAAAATATGTAGTTATGTATGTATTTACAGCCATGTGTTTCCTCTTCCTCTGCTATCCTTTGATTTTTATCTGGTGATAGAAGTTCAAACTCAATATGAGGTAATATAGGAAGTTCTCATGTAAAAGAACCACAGTCCAAACACCATGGGGGGGGGAATGGTGATAGATTTTTGTATTGATATTTTAAAGAGCAAAGTTTGAAAGAAGAACGTTTGCATAGATTTTTGTAATTGTTAAATTCAATGGTTAAATATACCTCACTCCCCACACTACTTTTGAGTAAACAGAGAAAACATAATTAACAAAGGGTGTGCGTGTGTGTGTGTGTGTGTATTAGTTAGTTATTTTTAAACGTTAGATAAAAGAAAATCGATTTTATCACTCTAATGTCTTCGAAGTAAAACTTAGATTGAAAACTTTAGGTATTTTGATCTTATTTGAGAAAAAGAATTTGAAGAACATATGGCTTTATAATGCAGAGTACTTGGCACTACTTGAAAGGTACTTTCAAAATGCATAATGAATTCCAGCAATATCTTAAGCTTGTAGCTATGAATATGCTTGGTAATTTTATAATAAGAAGGTTAGGTTGCAAAATAAAATTTGTTAGTCCTTTAAAAAATTTACTTTGTAGTAATTTCAATTGAAATTTACCTCTGAATAATTTCTGGTCAGAATGAAAATATCAGAAAGGAAAGAGAGATAAGTGAGGTAGACATGTGAAACTGAAAACACCATTGATAACTTAACCTCCTCATCTCCTTCTAATCCTTGTTCAAATATGATTTTCACAGGGAAGCCTATCTGTATCTCTTTTTTAAGAACTGCAACTTGCTCTACATTTTTTAGCCTTTATTAGTTTTGAACACTACTGACATATATCTTTTTTTTTTTTTTTAATTTTCTGTGTCCACTCACTAGAATGTAAACTCCACAAGTCCAGAAATTTTGTTGTTGTTGTTGTTGGATTATCTCAAGCACTTAAAATGTTGCTTAATGCATGGAAGGAGTTTGGTAAATATTCGCTGAATAAACAAAAGATAGAAAAGAAAGGGAGGAAGGGAAGGAAGAGAAGAAGGAAGGAAGGAATTGAGAGAAAAGAGGGTAGGGGAGAGGGAGGGAGGGAAGAGGAAAAACAAAAAAGAAGGCGAATGGGGTGGGAAGGAGGGAGGGAAGGAGGGACATCTTTTGTTCTACTGCAGTGATCCTATTCCCAGGAAACAAACTCAATTTTGGTAGATTGCTGTTTCAGCATAGGCAATATGTCAGCCTGACAATCTGTCTCAGCATGGTTGTCCAACCTTCAGAGGTATGTCCAAATTTAGGCTATTGATGGATTTGAGGGTTTTTTGTGTTAGTTTTTGTTTTTTAAGAATTGAAGGAAAGCACCTGAATGCTAAATGTCCATTCCAGTTCTAAATGATCTTTTAGGAATCTCAGAGAAATGGCATTTGCTAGCAGAGCCAAACAATGCTATGCTTCCTACTTTCTTCTGCGGACTATCCTCTATTTGTCCAGCCTTCCAAAGTCTGCAGTTTTATCTAAATTATTCTCCACCTACATCCTGATCTCAGAATCGCAGGAAGTTCTAAGCTTTAGGGAAGGGCCCTGCTGTCATCACTTAGTAATCTAAATTGGCCATACTCCCAATCCACAGGTCCATTGTGTCCAGGAACTCACCTGTATCCTGGATGCTCAACCCTGCTTACGAGAGCAGCCTCTGTGGTTAGATGGTTCAGTCAGTTCCCTGAATCTCTCCCTTGTTCAAAGCTACTGGACATTTTGGGGGCCCTTACAATACTGATTGTACTAAGCCCTTTGGTAAGTTTCCTAGCTTTTCTTTTCGTGGTTTCCTCACCATGAAGTGGGAAATAATAACAATATTTGTGATCTATTGTAAGGATGAAGGATATAATGAACATGTGACTTTAAAAAAATACATCACAGGCTAAAAGTGTTCTATGAATTTTCATTATTGTTATTACCAAATTTGGAATATGTAATTCTTTGGTGAAAGAACTCTCAATAGTCTAGGATCTGAAATATTCCATTGTGTGTCCAAGTACCTGGGAAGTGTAGAAGAAATCACCCCTCTGTTTGGGCTTTGACTGCTACGCAACATTTGAAGAAGTTTTTACTTCAGACAATTGAAATTTTCTGCTTGTACCAAATCCCAAAGGAATGAAATTAGAAAGACTGGCTAGAGTGTGAAATCACAGGCAGGGAAAAATATCAAACAAACAAAAATTTTAGTGCATAGTTTCATTTTTCTCTGTATTCATGGCTCTCAGTCATCACTTTTTAAAATCATTTTCTTTCATTAAAGGTAGTCTTACCTTAAAATTTTATACTTATTTTTCAAATAGTCTGGATAATTTTTGACATTTGCATTACTCAAAATTAAGAGATCAAAAAGTTATCTTTAGGAAATAACTGCTCATTAAAAGAATACAAAGTAGATTACATCTGTTTTTGATATTTTAGAAAATGATCACAACATACCAAATAATAAGCTCATGGAAAATGAACCCCTATTTTATCTGTTTTATATCTGTTTAATATAGTTTAGTTTATGGCAAATACTGATTATCTAATGTTAGTTAAATAAATAAATGAATGTTTTACATTATTCAGTCATCTACAGTGAAAATTACCATGATTCTTTTTCAAATTGATCATTAAATATTAATATCTTACTGATAGTTGAAATTAACTTTTATGCGAATAATTAAATATTTACAAACACTTGTTGAAAAACAATGGAAAAATAAAGGGCAGTAAATTCTGTTGTCACTCCTATTTAATGTAGATTAAGTGCAAAAAATACCACACAGCTCAAACATGGGTAATTCAGTCCTTTTTCTCTTCATTCTGCCCCTCATCGCAAGGATGGGTAGTTGGGTTTATTATAACTATTATATTTTTATTTGCATTTAACAAATTATGGAATGCTCTTTATTTAGTTTCCTTAAGATAAAATATCTAACAGTGTCTTTAAAATATCACAGAGCCCCTGTTCCTAATGTTTAAATGAAGAGGAGTACAGGAAATTACATGTGGGTATGAACATCTTACTCACAAAAATTCAAGAAAAAATTTTCCATCATGTCATTAGATTAGGCAATATGCAGAAGCCACAGTCCCTGAGATACAGTGGATGAGACAATCCTTGGCTTCCTTGAAAATAGGCTTAATGGGGAGACATTCTACTGAGGCTGGAACAGAGACAGACAAGGGGATGGAGCTAGAGAGTCACACAAGAAATCAGCATTTTGAGAACTTTTTATGTCATATCAACACTTCTGAAACTTATCCTAAATACAGTGGGGATCTGTTGAATTTTTTAAAAAAGAAAAGCATCAGATATGTATTCCCCAAAGTCCTTGCCTGGCTGTGATTTGGGACTGGGTTGGATGAGAGCAGTTCTGCAGCTATGAGGACCAGTTACAGTTGTTCTAGAAATCTAGGTCAGAAACCAGTTTGGTACCAGTGAAAATGGAAATAAGTTGGTGCATTTAAAATAAATATCGGATGTAGAAATGATAGGACATTTCCTTGAATATCTGGAGGCTTAAAACACTCTGGATTCGGCTGTTAGGATTTATAATGCTTTTGCTGTTATCTAAGCAAGAACTTATAGGTTTCCTTTTGATGAAAAAAAAAATCTCTTCTTGCATTGAGAATTTTTAGTCTCAACCTCTAGGACTCAGCTTATAAGAATTTCCTTTGTGAAACATTCTCTGGTGTCTGAAACTAAGGTTTCCCTGATGTGCAATTCATATGTATACTATAATTCTCACAAATCTTTTGGTGGATAGTAACTTGGTCCGCAAACTCAAGGGGAGATGAAAGTAGATTTTATTGGTATACTGAATTGAATTTTTTAAGCCCTCATTCCACACAAATAGCAGAAACTTTACCTAGTTTGGTACAGGTGCTTCCCTTCTCTTTCATTTCGGGATGTGTCTTTATTTCCAGGAGTAGGGGTGGAAGCTAGGTATCTTGTATCAAAAGTTGTCTGTCCATGAATTATCTTCTGAGCTGTCTATTTTACTGTATTCCCCATCTTTAGGCCACAAAGTTAACTGTGGATCTAATAATAGCTAATACTTATAGAATGTTTGCCATTTGATACGTAACAGTACTAGCTGTTTTTTTCTTTGATTTCAAATATTAATCACTGAATCCTCTTTAACATCCCCATAAAGCTGGTACTCTCAGTGATTTCATTTTAAAATGAGAATACTCAGACAAAAAGAAATTTAAAGCAATTTGCTAAAGGTCCCACAGCTTATAAGCAGTGGAGCCAGCTTTGAATCTAAGCAGTCTAACTTCAGAATCTGTGCTCTATCCTCCACAGTGCAGTCCCATTCATGTCGATTTCTGCTAATTTAATGCCACTATGGGTACCTGGAAATTCTTCCATTTCCAGGATACTCTGTGAGTTTTCTAAAGCTTATTCTGGCTTTAGCTACTTTTTTTTCCCTTTTGCTGCTACCAACCAGACACCTGGACCCTGTTTAGCAGTCTTTAACTTGGAGTCTGCAAAGTCCAAGGTTTTGTTTCACCTGTATCTGCCCCCTGGTGGGCATAAATGGAAACTGCTGCTGTTTCCAGGCAGCCCTAAGAAAAATCTCCTAGCTGCCCAGATTCTTGTTAACATATTTAAAAAAAACTATCTCTTCTACTTAATAAATTGCTTTTTTTTTTTTTTTTTTTTTGCGGTACGCGGGCCTCTCACTGCTGCAGCCTCTCCCGCTGCGGAGCACAGGCTCCGGACGCGCAGGCCCAGCGGCCATGGCTCACGGGCCCAGCCCCTCCGCGGCATGTGGGATCTTCCCGGACCGGGGCACAAGCCCAAATTGCTACTTTTGAACTAACTTAATTTATATACCGATTTGCTTGATTTCCAAATAATATATATTGATGCCATTGCTTTATTTTTTTTATTCTATTTTATATATTTATTTTCTCTTAACTTTATAATAAATAATTTAAAAGAGGACTAAACAAGCTATTTTAAGTGATTTATAATGAACAAATTAGGAGTCTATAATTTCCTATTGTTTTATTGAGATGTTCCAAAATATTTTTACTATGGCATGTTTTTTATTCAAATTTTCTTTAGCTGAATACTAAAAATGACATCCTCGCAAAAAAGAAATATAAGAGGAAAATTATGATAGAAAGATTGAATACTTTAACCAGTTCTCACTTAAATATCATAATACTGTGAATTTTATAAAAGTATACAATCATGAGAATACACTGCTAAGCTCCCTAAGGCCTTGGAAGTCTCTATATAAGTGAGGAACCTGAAATTTAAGCTTTATTTGCTTTAATTCAGGATGGTATATCTGTCACACTTCAGGGTTTTTCTCATTTTATAAATTCTATTTCTCTTCTCATTCATCTTCTGAATCATAAAGGCCCTTCTCATCCCACTGCAGTAGACACTGCTGGTGTCTTTTGGTCCTTCTTTCTTGTAACAGAAATCTAATATCCTTTGAGGCAGCAATTCGTCCAATTGAAGTATTCATTTTAACTCCCTTGCAGCTGATAGTGGTTACTTCTGGTGAAGGAGATGTGCACAGAAGTCATATGAAGCCTCAAAGGAAGCTCTTTAAGAGGAGATGGACTTAGCTTCTGTGTGTCTTGGTATTTCATTCATTGTTGCCTTAAGATTTAACCTCATTGCTAAATTCCTACTGTAGAAACATTATTACTCTGTGTTGAAATGAGCTCTTTGTAAAGAATCCCCTAAAATGCAGCCCAGTGGATGGAACATTGGTACAGACTGTTAGGAAACTCCTAGTGTGACTTTCCCATTACCTATTTTATTTATTATATATTTTAAAATATATTTATTATATTACCTACTACTGTTGCCCCCCCAGTTTATGTACCCCGATACTCCCTCTCCAACCCCAGCATCACGCTCTTGAATTGCAAAGAATATTAATGAAAACTCTGGACCCAAGCTTTGTCCCTCAGCTGGATCTTCTCAGTCATTTAGACATCAATTTCCATACATTCCAGTTCTGTTTCATTATGATCTTTCAGATTCAGCCCAAATGCTCTATTTTTCAAGATGGTTTCTTATTTTAACAATGAAATTTTACCTCTCATAGCACTTTATCAGAATTTATTGTAGTAACAAGAAAGATGTCAAAAGAACTCATCTATTTCCAAAATATTAGACTTAGCTATTGCAATTTATTAGAGAAGTAAGCATGCATTTTGTGTATAAAAATACATTTCATTACATCCTGGAAATAAGTGTATGATTTAATTCCATTCTTCACAATGATGAAGATGAATAAAATGATGAAGATGATGATGAAGCAGTATAACTTTGTAATTAAATCTAATAAAATTTCTAAGTCTGAGTTTTCTCCATTTTGAATGGGTAAGATAATATGATATTGGGCTATTGTGGAAATTAAATGAAATTTTCCATATAAAACATTTAATACACAGTCTAGAAGTGTAAAGTTATTAAATGTTTTTATTGATATTATGTGATACTATGCTTATATTTGCATGTAAAACAAATTATCAGTATATTAAAATAAAGTATCTAGTAGAGTAAATCTAGACCATAAAGACCTGGGTGCTTTTTGTGAAAGACAGAAATGAGATTAAATTTCCATTTTATGTGTGAAAGGGGTTATAAGAGCAAAATGACTAAAAAGCAATTAATTTATGAAATTTTCATCATGTAACATACCTCATATGAAATCCCTGTACTTCTTCTCAATTCTCAGTTTTCTCTCCAACGGTGCTGTGAAATTTGAAAAAAGGGAAAAAATTGTAAGCTCAATAAATAAACCTAACTTCTATTATCCATGATGTAATGAATGCAGATTAATGAAAATATAATAATTTGAGTTGACTACTCATACATAAATAATACCTATTTTCTTACACCAGTGTGAATAATGTCTCATGAGCCAGGTTTCAGAAATAGCATTTTACTTTAAATAACTCTGAAATTTACAAAATTGCATTCTTGTACATTTCCTCATGACAAATGACTTTGCATATATTATACACACACACACACACACACACACACACACACACACACACATATTAGAGTCCTCTGGCTGCATCTGTCTTATTTTTAACTATTATATATACAATGTTACTTAGCACAGTTTTATACATAAGTAGGTTGCAGAGTGAATATTTTTGAAAATATAAATAACTTATTTTGGATATTTCTCCATGACTCTTATACAGACACCACCAGAACCACTGTACCTATTTCTGTGACAACCATGAATAAACAGTAAGATAAAAGTTTGAGTTTCAGACTCTTTTAGAGTTTGTTTATGATATCTCTCTATAGCTCCAGCACTTTGAAGTTTATTACTAAATCCAGTGATAAATTTTTATAACTTTGAGGAAACCTATACTAAAACCAAATTTATGTACTCTTTCTTTTATTATTTGATCAATAAAATACACAGGAGAAATTGAAAATATACTTGCTCAGTTTACAACTTACCTCAGGAATTTAGGAAAGACATTTGTTGCAAGAGTCTAGTTAGACAATTTGTATTTTAAATTAGGGACTCTTTAAATTGTATTCAATTAATCAAACTTGATAGCTCGATCAATTACATACACCTTTTTTCCTAATGGGCCACTATGATGTAGAGTTAAAATACATTTTAGAAGTGCCGTGTATTTATTTCACTAATGGAGTGCTCAAGATAATGTTATCTAAGAAAAATGTATGATACTCAGAAGTATAATTTCCTTAAAAATAATATTTAAAATTTTGAATTCCAGCCTTCACAGTATAGTATAACATATGGACACAAAGTAATGGATATTATTTTTACTCAAATATTCCCCAATTATATGAAATTTTAAAATTTACATATAAGGAAATGGTACTGCTCTATTTACTCCTATATAATTATATAGAAAGTTAAAATGTATGCTAAATCATGTTATAAGATATTTGCTAATATTCTCAAGTTGTTATAAAGACCTGGATAGTTTTGGAGCAACATAAGTTTAATGATCCTAAATTTAAAAATATATATTCTATATTCTTCTTTCTAGAAGAAAGCATGAACAAGTATATTATTTTAGATGCATAAGCCTTAACCTCTACATTATTAACCATGCTATTTTTAGAAAAACTGAACTAGTACTTGATACTTATTCTGTCTTCCTTTACTATTTTGATCCTTCACTATATTATTTGGTCTTTATTAGGTTTTGAAACTTTGCAGTTGGATGTATTAATTTTAGTTGTGACATAATGTTTTTCATTTCCCAAAAAATACCCCAGAGTACAGATGAAACATACTTTTAATATGCTGGACACAAAGCTTTGCAGGTTTGAAGGTTTAATATTATTCCTTAACTTTATACCAGTGGGGTGCACTTTTTTCACAATAATATATTTAATACAGTTATAACAATCAAACTGTTTCACTAAACTAATAGATACAATGAAACTATATTTGTATCTAGAGACTTCTGGAATTGGAAAGAGGCTTTGACGTAATCCTCAGATCTCTAGCACACAGAGAAACTAAAGCTATTTCTACACAGGTACATTGAAGAGATGAAGCAATTACATGAATGATTCAGGCTAAAGAAATTACCCTGCCATTTTGCAAGAAGAGTTTGAAGGCTAAATTTAGATATTCCTATTATTTACTTTTACCAGATCTACTAAAATCTTGCTAAACTAAAATCACTTTTGTTTAATATTAAAATATTCTTAATGGAAAATATACATTGTCAAGCAAAATTTATTTAGAATTCAATATATGTTTGCTAATTACATACTGTATTTTTAGTAACTAGGTACAGTTATCATACTAAATTGTGGGACAATGAACCTATCAGTAGTAGCATAAAGTAAGGAATAACTTTGAATTCATACTTGAATGCCAACAATATACTCTCTTGTTTTCACAATTAATTTTTAAACAAACTGTACAGAAAAATCAAATATAAATATTGCTGTTGTATGAATTATATCCTGATTCCTATTTTTATTCTCTATTGCACCAATGCAGAAATATATCTACATCCAATACTTAGAGTGCTACATTTTTTCTTCTATTTCAACATTCTAGGATGAAATGCCTAAGCACACACAAGACATCTCAACATGTATGATCACAAAATCCTTCATCATAATATATACAAAATCTTAAGTTGACATGTTCTTTAAATAGTCTTTCTTCTAAACTCTCTATCTCAATAAACGGCACCCATTATTTGCACCCAGTTGCTTAAACAAGAAACTCATGCATTATTCATGATCCCTCCCTTTTTTCCTTACACTCTTAGTCTGGTTCTCACTTATCTCTGGCATGGACCGCCCATTCTTTCTGCTTTATTCAGGCAAAATCTTGAGTTCCCTTATTATTTTTGCTTTTGCTATAATATTTTTATTGAGTTATGGTTGATGTACAATATTATATGTTACAGGTGTACAATGCAGGGATTCACAATTTTTAAAAGTTACACTCTATTTATAGTTATTATAAAATATTAGCCATATTCCCTGTATAGTACAATGTATCCTTGTAGCTTGTTTTCTACATGATAATTTGTACCTCTTATCCCCTACCCCTATGTTGCCCCTCCCTCCTTTCCTCTCCCGACTGGTAATCATTAGTTTGTTCTCTGTATCTGTGAGTATGCTTCTTTTTTGTTATATTCACTAGTCTGTCGTATTTTTTAGATTCCACATATAAACAATATTGCTCTGACTCTTTTGTTAGAAATATTCTCATCTCCTCCTAACCTATCAGCTAACCCTACTCATCTTAGATTGATCTTATTTTAGACACTACTTCCTCCCAGATGTCATTATTAACCACCAAATGGGATTCTCGGGCACTATGAGCCCTGGTAATGTCCTGTATTGTAATTGCCTTTTTACTTCAGAATTGGAAGCAATTCCCCAAGTAGTTTCTAAGTTCCTTTATGGCAAGCAATACATCTAGCATGTTCCACAGAGAAATTCCCAGTACATGGCCCACAGTTCACCAAAACAAGTCTTTGTTGAATAAATAAAGTCTAAATCCACAAAAGGTTCAGGGTACAGAGAAACACTTCAAACTTACAAGTGAAACATGCATTGGATATAAGATCTACTGATCCCATGAAATGTATTGATGATAAACTCTTTATAAAAAAAATTTCACTTAGATCTTAAAATTAAGAATGACTAGATATAGAGTAATCATAGTAGATATTCTATTCCTTTTCTAGATATGTGTCTAAAGGCCCTGGTGAATTAGACATATGAAGTCAAGTAGTATGAAGGTTTTCTTTTTTAATTTTTAAACAGGTTTTTAAAAAGATATTGTTGAAGGAATGATATAATTTCCACAAAGTTACATTAGTACTTTATAAGTGATTTTTAATCTATTACAATGGAACCAAAGAATCAGCAAATTGGCATCTTGAATCTGCAATCAGATTTATAATTTATTGTTAACTAAAAATTGTCTTAAGGTTTCTCTTCCTTTTAGTTACACTGAGATTCTAGCAAAGTTGTCTTACTTCTGTTTAAGCCTCATGCTTATTTATTTCTCCCTTAAACCAAATATTTGAATCTTGTCTGATGCTGTGATGAATTGAGATCCACTCTATGAGTAAGCTCTTCCCTGGGACCCTGGTTGAAGAAATACAGCTCTTATGTACAAACTGTCCACCCTTTAAGGCCAATGGAGGAGGCTTCCTCTGCCTCAGCTGCTTCAGTAGTGCATGGGTAAGTTCTCCATTTCCTCTTTTTCAGCTTCTTTTATGTTTTTTCCATACTTTATGACACAATCATAGCCTCCTGTTCAGCTTCGTGATTTTGTTCCGCGCCCCCTGCCCGCCCCCACACAGACATCTTTTAGCTTTTTTTCCAACAACCCTGCAGAGGAATGACATGCAAACCCTGTTTATTGCAACCAAAATTCTCAAAGTTGTGAGTTTGATTTATATAAGTAAAATTTTCCATTGAAGAATATTACAAAGGTCAAATCATAATTGTGAACGCAATGTTTTCCAACATGGAAATAGCATGTGGCTCATTTCATTTTTAACAATAGATTCAGCATGATTTCCCCTCTTGAAGAAAATAAAATACAATAATGTAATAACGTATTTTCACTGTATCCCTGACATATAAAGACTTTCAATGAGTATTTATTGAAAGAAAGGAAGTTATTCATAAACTTAAGCTTGACGAGCTTGATGCAATAGAATCTGTTCTCACCAAGGATGTTTAATATTTAGAGATAGAGAATAATGATATGATTTGATTAAGGAAGCTCAGAAGAGATACAGCTAACATACAGAAAAGCAATAGAGGAAGAGGCAGGCAACAGAAAGAGAAGTCCCTGAAGGAGGCTTTGCTTATAGCCATGCTGTACTTTAGAAAAGACTTTCTTCCCTGACTCTATTATTTTAACAGGCTAACCTACCCTGAAAGCTATGTCCCTATATAAAAGCACATTGGGTTTCTTTTCTGGTCCGTCCAAGAAAAAAAAAAAAAATCCAGCTCTCTGTCATCTGTATCCTGCCTTTAATCTTACATATTTTCTTCTACTCATCTTTGGATCATATGCAGTTTTTGAAGGCCAGTATAAACTATCTGGCTGACCAAATTCAGACAAATAGGATCCAGCCTCCGTAAAAGATAAGTTTATTAGATGTACTAATAAGGCACAATCGTGATCATGAGTAATTGAGCAGAACGGTAAGTGAAAATCCACATTAACCTAAAAAATGAAAATATAACCTCTATTTCTCTATATTCATATATTTTTCATGTTTCATATATATCTCTCTGTATTTCATATTTATGTGTATGTGTGTATGTATATGATTTGAATTACATTATTTAATTTCATTTATTTACACAGATATTATATATTTTATGACTATATATATACAAAGTACACACACACACACACACACTTTCATACCCTAAGTAAGTCAAAATTAATTTGTTACAAATATTTTGAAAATTTACACTTAATTATACTTTGATTATTTAATAGAAATAATTTTAGCTTCAGTTTTGTAAAGGATTCCTTCTTGGTAATGAAATTATGATATCATCAAATTTTTTATACACCTCCCCCAAACTAAATTGCATTGCCCTGAATGGAATGAGTTATGCCATGGTAAACACCCTGTAAATCCTCCAAGGTTTGAAGCCAACTTGTAAATATTTCAGATTTTGTTTTGTGACAACACATAAAGAGAGTTTTAAAAATTATGAATCCCTTTTAATCATAGGTACAAAAAAAAATACCCAAAATGGCTGTTTAAAAAAGAGTATATTTCAGGAGTTAAAATGTTAGACAGCTATTCCACCAACACACCCTTCACCTAAGTATTTGGGTTCCCACACAGACCTACCAGTGTGCCAGGATCAGGAACTCAAAAAGGAAGTAGTATAACAGATAGGTTAATAAAGCCAGACCCAAGGGCTCCGGACACATAGTCCTGACACAACCTTTTGTCACAACGTAAACTACAGTCCCCAAAGGCACAGAGCATGAACACAGTAAGCAAACAGTTTTATTCTTAGTACAGATTGGGTTAATTAACTGCCCTTATTTTTTTCATTGGCAAAATGAGGATGCTGCCCAGAACATGTAGAAATGGGCCTAATATTTGATCACTACAGACCCTTAAGTGTGCTTTCTTGAAGTTGTGGACTTCAAAGTGGCCTGCACACTAGAGGATATGCAATCTGAGCCATTAGGATGCAGGAGAAAACAATTTGTATTTCTGGTAATTTCCATATTAAAAATAAACTAAGCTTTTCAACATTTAATACATAGATTTGCACTGATGTCCTCACATGACCTGTATTTCAGACAATCATGTTTCAGTCAAGGTACTCAATGTAATTTGAGAGAAGAATGAGAGTTCTTCAATGCGGATGTTGACAATGGCATCTCCAGTATTGATATATATTATACTACCTATTTTAAATTAAATGAAAACAAACTCCATAAAATGCAAAGGTGATTTTAAAGGTTCTTGTAAATAAACTCTGGGTCGAAGACAATGTCTAAGTCTAAGAAAACAAGACAATGGTAGAGCTGACATTTCTAAACTTAACTATGAGTTCACAGTCAGTCTTCTCTATAAGATAAAACCACTGGTGATCTACTGGGTTCTGAAAATTAAGGAATTAAGAAAACTTTTTGATATAAGAAAGTTAGAACTATTGTTAATGAACCTCATTCCAAGTGCATTTTGCCTTGAGAATTAGTTTATGATAACATCAAACTTCACAATCCACAAGTCATTTAAATATATTTTTTAAGAATTTCAACTTTATCTCAGTCTTTGAAAATGAGTCTTTGCATTTGAACTACAGTTTTAACATGTATATAATTTATAGTAAGCATACACGTTAGGTGGGTGTGCTCAAAATTTATCATACTGATTGGAAAATGTTTGAAGAAGTTCAGTGGCCCACGCATTGGAGAACTATGTATTGATACTTTGGCACAAAGCATGAGGAGCCTTTGGGACTAAAAGGAAATGCAGTCTTACAAGGGATCCTGAGTCACTGCTTAGAACTAGATAATTCATTTCACCATTATGCACAGATATAACATTGAGAGAAACAAACATATTTCACTCATTTTGTTAATATATTTATTGAGCCTACAATATAAAGGATGAAAACGACTGTGCTGAGAATAAAAGTAAAGAGATCACTCCAGGAAGAAAAAACACTTCTAAAAATTGGTGAAAAGTGTGTTTTGTGCGGGACCATTGAGAATTTGTGCTGTCTCAACCCAGTTTCCCTCTTTACTATTTCCTGGCTCTGTGAGGGTACCAAGTTACTGAACTTACTTTATCTCAACTGTAAAATAAAAGTGATAGTAGAATACAACTCAGAGGCTTGTTATGATGACGACTGAATTACTATATGCAAAGCACTAACACAAAGCCTGCCATTTTCTAATTGCTGCATAGAGTTATTTTATCATAGACTTTACTTTTCAGTAGGAGACTATTTTTACTCAGTATTGGATTAACAGCACTTAGCACCTTGTTTTAACATGGCAGTGATTGCTGAGAGAACCAACAACTAAAAAATAATGAAACGTCAAGTGCACACAGTGTCAGCTGGAAATAGCTAGAAAGGCAAGTCTAGAAAATAGTCTAACTTGGCTTACCCACTTATTGAGAGTAATCTAGTAATGGCATGAAGGCAGTTAGGAAACCGCATGCCTTTGTGTGTGTGTGTGTGTACACATATATATATTTAACATTTGATGCTAAATATTTGTACATATTCTCTGCCATAGAGACAGACAGAACTTCACTAGCAAGCATATTATACAAACAGAAAGTTCAGGATCAAATATTTTGTTCAGTGGCTGAAATGTACAAGTGTTTATATAATTAACATTATTTCTTCAGATACAGTGATTAAATCTTTGTATACTTTAAGTTTTCTATTTCCACAATTTGACAGATATTTTGTTGAAAAATTATACAATGATTCATACATCAATATATGACACCGTTGGCTATTTTTAATATAATCTGTATGTGATGCACAAGAAGGAACTTGTGTGATAAAGTTAAGGCTATCCTACAGATGTTTATAATCTGATAGTCTACGTTTTGTTTTCTGATGCACATTTTTAAAGTTATAGTAAACCTCAATCATTAATCATTAATTATTAATAAGTATATACTTTGAACTATAACACTCAATATCTTCAATTTCTTAGACATAAATTTGCTTTAGGGTTGCATATATTAGTGAAGCTTTCCTGAAGACTTTTAAAAAATATAGTAGCATTGAAAAATATTAAGTTTCAATATAATTAAATTATTTCAAAAAGAAATTTATTAGAAAAAGTAAAAAAATAAGAAAAAGTCAATTTTAAAATATATTTTCTTAATATTTCCAAAAAATATATATTAAAATGTAAATCTATTTCCTCACTATATCTAAACACGTTATTTTAAAGCTAAAACTTCAACTGCTTTATTCTGCAAGGTTAATTTTTAATTCCATCTTGTTAAAATATGTTACTGAACGTTAAGAAACTAATATGTGTTTAGTTTAAAGAATAATCTGGCAGAATGTACAGACAATAATGGAGAAAATGAAGAGACACCATATAAGATGAAAGTAATACCATTTGCATAAAAACCTACAAATTACTTAAAATGACATCCTTCTTGTTTAATGCATTTAGTGTAGTTTTTGTTTCTCACTGAATAGTCTTATAAGATTAACACTGTAGTACTCTGGATGGATATTAGCAAAAATAACAAAACCAGGCTGATGGATTCCATTATACATTCGTTGCTATTCAATCCAGAGCTTTTATTCTTAACAGATGACAGTAATCTCCAATTGGCTCCCACAGATATTTTTCAAATTTTAAATATGTACCATTCTCTTCACCCTTTTCCACCTCACTCACTGCAGAAAAATTTGCTCTCCATTTTGTGAAGAAGATAGCAGCGAAAACCTTCAGTTTCTCTTCTTAGAGCTCATGACTGCATGAATCTCCTACTCTCCTTTCTTAACTCAAGACTTATTCTTCCTCTTCTGCAAAACTAATTGCCCCACTTACATCCTTGGGTCCATCTCCTATTCTACATCCCAGGTTTTACTCATATGTTCTGGATCTTCTATCCTTTTCTCCTTTGAATCACGTTTAGTCTACCATGACCAAAAACAAACTTCCTTTCAAAGAAACAAACAAAATTAAGAGAAAATTAATTTCGATCTGTAATTTGGAATTTACATCTCTCCAACTCCAATTAAGGAATCATTCTCCCTTATCTCAATTGGCATTTGACATCATTCAGTATAACACAGTGATAAAACAATGGTTCTGTAGTTTGCATGTGGCACTAGCACTAACTAGCTCTGAGATCTTAGGGAAGTTACTTAATCTTGCTGTACCTCTGTCTAAAACATGTCTAAAAACAGTGATAATAATAGTACCAACCTCCCAATTTTGTGTGAGGATTAAACATACATAAGGCAAGGGCCAATGACCGGCGTACATGAAGTGTTGTAAAGAAAATTAAAACATTCTTACTATTGAAATAATCAGAGTGTTGTTGCTGACTCGACTATCTCATTTTCCACCTTTCTATTTAAAATGCCAGTAATCTGACTTGCCATTGTTACTCCAACTTTTTGCCTTGGTCTCCTGGATCTTCAGTTCTCACACACTTCATTCTCTAGAATATGTCACTGTTGACCATCTTCTTGAATCTTACTCCTTGCATCCCTAGTATCTGCTTCTTCCTGCGCCTCTACCACCCAGCTACTTCTCTTACCTGTTCTGTGTCCTCTTCCTGCTTTCACTTTCATATACTCAGAGTTTCCCTCAGGTTCTATACCGCATCTTCTCTTCCCTGTCTACACAATTCTGTTCCATTTATGACCTTCAAGTTAATATTAAATATCAAAAATAGCTGTCCTTCTGAAAAACTGGAATAGTACACATGGTACAAACTGATCACTTCCCATTGTCCTAGTCTCCTCTTTATTTCCCTCCCGGAGGCAAGAAATCTTCTAACCAGTCCCATCACTATACAAATTATATAGTACTCTTAAGCTTTTTTCATGCAAATGTTACTTAATTTTACATTTGCTGTACCTTGCTTTAAATTCAACAAATTATTGTGAGGGTTATCTATCTTGGTAGAAGGCATCCAGTACACTCCATTTTACTTTTAGCAATATCCTACCTGCTATCTATATCAACATTTTACTAAACTTTTCCCCTATTAATAGGTATTCTTTGGTTTATTTCATTGTAATAGGTACATGTCTATAAATCTATTTCTCTACTATAAGAAAAACTAAAGTGTGTGTGTGTGTGTGTGTGTGTGTGTATATATATATATATGCTTTTCTCCTAGAACTTTTATGACACAATCACAAACTGGCAGGCAGCACAGTGTTTCCAGCCTACAATTCTGTCTTATTAGTCTACAGGGTATTTCTCTATTGTTCCAGTTTAGAACTGAGTGTTCTTTTCCCTAGATTATGGCTTTAGAAATGCCTATGTGAGATATGTTCTAATATTGGATATCTGTGGTCTCTGCTTGCCCAGCACATTTTCCTTTTTCTGGTAAAGATATTTAAAATATTCCTGAACATACTTCTTGATTGGTACTGGTATTTACAATGTGAGTTATAAACTAATTAGTACATGAGACAAAAGATGTAATGCAGAAGGAAATCAATAATCCAGTTTTATGATCAGCAGATTTTTTATATGTTTGTTTTTCTCCTCCTCTTTCCTTTTTAAGTTTTTCTTCATTTTTGTGATTTTTAGTACCAGGTTTTTCAGGGATCACTGGGGGTGAGAGCATATGATTTATCTTATCATAAGTATATTTTATTCACTTATTTGTTCTGAGATGGGCATATGACTTAAACCACATTAATGAAACTCAACTTGGAGAATTTTAATTAATTGGCAGAGAAGGAAATGCACAATTTTTAACTCAGGAAAATTTAGGCCTGGTTTAGAGAACAGCTGTCAGACTGAGAGCCTGCCTAAGAGTGATATCAACCTAGAGGAAAGCCAGACCAAGAAGAGAGGGAGAGACAGAGACTCCTAATCTCCTGATGCTGTGGTAATGTGTGATCACAGGCATCATTATATTTTACATAAGATGACACATATGCCTTTTCATCTAAGCCAGTCTGAATTGGGGTTCTTACCACTTGCTGCATTAAAATAGTTTCAATGCAATGCCGATTGCAATACAGAGCAGCTGTTTTCTAGGCCATAAATAAACACAGTAAAAGGATTACAAATAAATCCCGAATTATATTGTTTCTTATTAACTGATTCCTACGTAAACTTACCTTCTGGCTCCGTCTTTTGTTTTTACTGTTGTTCTAAATATCCTTAGAATAATTACAGTAATAAAGACATATAATATAGTGGATAATTAAAAAGAAGTTCTGAAATGTTATTTATCAATAAGATATTGATTCTTTAAAACTGACATAAAATTTGATTATTCTGTATATTTTATTTTAAAGACTGATTCATGTATATTAAAAAAATTATTTTGCTATTGGTTATTGCACACATAATATAAATAATAAATGTTCATTTCACCAAACTGCATATTTGCCTTGTAATTACAAGGAATTTTGACATATTAACATTTAAGCAGTAGTCTATGACAAACTGATTTTGAAATAATTAATCCTTAAACTGCCAATTGACATTAGATAAGTGAGTTAATTGATATAAATAG
The DNA here is from genome assembly GCF_003676395.1 of Aethalodelphis obliquidens. NCBI lineage: Eukaryota > Metazoa > Chordata > Mammalia > Artiodactyla > Delphinidae > Aethalodelphis > Aethalodelphis obliquidens. The sequence continues at coordinate 67,989,564 of NW_020837950.1, forward strand.
CATGGTAGCTTATATGATAAATGTCAAATGTGTGTTACTAACAATTAAAATTTATTAATAATAAATTAATTACATATATAGGCCTTGTCATGTAATGTTAATTATTAGCTTATCTCAGAAACTTATATTCGTTGAATAGTTTTAATAAATTATTAAATATTGAAAAATTATGCAGTTTGATTATGAATATTTTGGTTTATTTATGAAATAGAAAAATTACGTACTATTCCCTCTTATCAGAAGGTTACAGAATTAAATTTTTTTCTATTTTCCATAATGCCCGTGTTGACTGTGTGTATTTCTTTGATTGAAGGGAAAGTAAACATACATAGAGTGAAAGCGCAGAGAACAGACTCAGGAACTCTCATCCAGCAATCATTCCTTATGTATGAATGTAGAGTTAGAGTAGAAAATTAATAAATTCTAAATAACAGTGTATTTCAGTGTGCTTGATAATATCGTACAGTTCCCTTGGGTTCTGTTTTTCCTCATTTTGTTTTCTTTCTGCTCCTACAGTGTGTAATTTCAACTGCCCTACACTTAATCTTGCTGATACTTTTCTTGTTCCTGCTTAAATCCACTGCTGACTCCTTCTGGTGATCTTTTTCACGTCTGCTCTTGTAGTTCTCAACCGCATAATGTCTATTTGGTTTCGTTTTTGTAATTTCTCTTTATTAATAATCCATATAATTTTCCTGACTTCCTTCAGCTCTTTGTCCGTTATTACCACAGCTCTTTGAGTATGTTTAATACAGTTAATTTTTTATTAGTAATTGGGCTTCCTCAGGGTTGGTTTCTGTCAGGTATTTAGCTAAACTAATTTTTAAAAAGGCAGAAGAAGCAAATTAAAAAAATCAAAAATAAAATTGGAGCAAAAATAGTAACCTTATACAAATAAAAGAGATAATAAGAAAATATTACAAGAAATTGTGCAACAACAATTTAGATAATCTAGAAGAAATGGGTAAATTCCTAGAAACACAAAAATTATCAAAGCTGAACTAAAAAAAATAAATAGAAAATCTCGGCAAAATTAAATCAGTAATCAAAAACCTCCCCATAAATAAAAGTCCAGGATCAGTTGGCTTCCCTGATGAATTCTGCCAAATGCATAAGAAGAATTAAATTAATCTTGCTTGAATTCTTTCAAAAAAATAGAAGATGAAGGAACACTTCCTAACACATTGTATGAGAACAGCATTACCTTGATACCAAAACCAGTGAAAGATAAGAAAGGTAAGAAAAGAAGAAAACTACAGGCTAATATCTCTATTGAATATAGATGTAAAAGACTAGCATGCCAAATTTAATAATATATTAAAAGAGTTATACATCTTAATAAAGTGAGGTTTATCACAAGTGGTCCAATAAAAGAAAAGCGATCTAAGTGATAAACCACATTAATAGAATTAAGGAAGAAACAATACATGATTTTCTCAATAGATGCAGAAAAAGCATCTGACAAAATTCAACACCCTTCTTGATAAAAACACTCAGAAAACTAGGGATAGAGGGATCTTCCTTAACATGATTAATGGCATATTTGAAAAACCCACACCAAACATCATACTCAATGGTGAAAGACTGACAGCTATCCCCCTAAGATCAAGAACAAGACAAAAATATCTGCTTTCATCATTGCTTTTCAATATTGCATCGGAAGTTCTGGCCAGAGCAATTAGGCAAGAGAAAGAAATAATAGGCACCCAAACTGGAAAAGAATAAGTAAAATTATTTCTATTTACAAATGACATGATTTTATAAAGAAAACTCCATAGAATACACAAGAAATCTACTAGAACAAATAAATAAATTTGGCAAAGTTGCAGAGTAGAAAATCAACTCACAACAATCAGTTGTGTTTCTATTTCTATACACAAGCAACGAACTAATGTAAAGAAAATTAAGAAAATAATTTTAATTATTAAAGTATCACAAATAGTAGAAATCTTAGGAATAAATTTAACCAATGACCTAAAACACCTGTATACTAAAAACTATATATTGATAAAATAAATTAAAGAATGCTTAAATGGAAAGGCATGACATGTTCATAGACTTAATATTGTTAAAGTTGCAGTATGCCCCCAAAGCAATCTACACATTCAGTGCAATTACTGTGAAAATTCCAGTGACTTTTTCTAGGAAATGGAAAAGCTGATTCTCACATTCATATGGAATTGCAAGGGGTTCTAAATTGTTAAAACAGTACTGGAAAAAAAAAAAAAAAACTAAGTAGGAAGACCCACACCTTGATGTCAAAACTTACTACAAAGCTACAATCATCAAAATAGTGTTGTACTGGCATAAGAACAAACATATAGAGCAATGGAATAGAATTAAGAATTTAGAACAAACCTAAATATCTTTGGCCAATTGATTTTTGAAAAGAGTGCCAAGATCATTCAATGGGGGAAAAGAATACTCTCTGCACAAATTGTGCTGAGCCAATAGGATAGGGACATGCTAAAAAAATCAAGTTGGACGCCTTACCTCACTCCATATACAAAAATCCACCCAAAATAGAATAACATCTTTAATATGAGCTAAAATTATAAAAGTATTAATAGAAAACACAGGGGTAAATCTTCATGACCTCAGATTTGACAATGGATTCTTAGATTAGACAACAAAAGCACAAGCAACAACAAAACACAGATAGGTTGGACTTCATAAAACTAAAGATGCGTGCCTCAAATGACATTGTCTTCATCCATTTAGGTTGCTATAACAGAATACCATAGACTGGATGACTTATAAACATCAGAAACTTTTTACAGTTCTAGAGGCTGGGGAATCTAAGATAAAAGCACAACAGATAAAGTGTCTGATGAGAGTCTGCTTCCTTGTTCAGATGTTCATCTTCTCACTGTGTCCACATATGGCAGAATGAGCAAAGGAAACTCTCAGGAATATCTTTTATAAAGGCACTAATCTTTTTTTTTTTTTTTAACATCTTTATTGGGGTATAATTGCTTTACAATGGTGTGTTAGTTTCTGCTTTATAACAAAGTGAATCAGTCATACATAAACATATGTTCCCATATGTCTTCCCTCTTGTGTCTCCCTCCCTCCCACCCTCCCTATCCCACCCCTCCAGGCTGTCACAAAGCACCGGGCCAATATCCCTGAAAGGCACTAATCTTATTCATTAGCCTCTACTTTCATGATCTAATCCCTTCCCAAGGCCCTATCTCCAAATAGCAACACACTGAGGATCAAATTTTAACATATGAATTTGGGGGGGACACAAACATTCAGCCTAAAGTAGACATTATCAAGAAAGTGAAAATACAATCTGCAGAATGGACAAAAATATATATTTGCAATTACAAATCTAATGAGTTTAGTATTCAGGATATATAAAGAATATTTACAACTTACCAACAAGAAAGACAATCTAATTTTAAAAATGAGCAAAGGCCTGATATTTCTCCAAAGAAGACATGCAAATGGCCAACAAGCACATGAAAAGATGACCGTTAAGGAACTCTAAATCAAAACCACAGTGAGATACCACTTCACTCCAACTAGGAAAACGTTAATAATAATAATAATAATTGGCAAGAATGTGGATAAATAGAAACCTTCATGCATTAATGGTGAGAACGTAAAATGGTGCTACTAGTGTGGAAAACAATTTGGTGGTTTCTGGAAAAGTTACAACCAGAATTACCACATAATCCAGTAATTCCATTCCTGGGTATATACCCAATAGAAATGAAAAGGTACTCAGATACTTATTCACAAATGTTCGTAGCAATACTATTCACAATAGCCACATGGTGGAAGCAACAAAAATATCCACCAATGGAGAAAGGGATAAATAAACGATGGCTATACATACAATGGAATATTATTCAGCCATGAAAATGAATGAAATACTGATACATTGTATAACTTGGATGAACCTCACAAACACTACGCAAAGTGAAAGAAGCCAGACTTGAAAGGTTCATATATTGTATGGTTAGTTTTGTATGAAATATCCAGGATAGGCAAATCCATAGACACACAATGTAGATTAGTGATTGCCAGAGTATGGGAAGGGGGATGAAGCATAATTGCTTCACATATAGGGTGTTTTTGTGAGGCAGTGAAAAGTTTTGAAACTAGAGAGGTGGTGGTTGTACAACATTGCAGAAGCACTAAATGCCACAAAATTGTACATTGTACACTAAATTATAAATGTGAATTTCATCTAAATAAGAAAAGCATCGGGCTTCCCTGGTGGCACGGTGGTTGAGAGTCCACCTGCCGATGCAGGGGACGCGGGTTCGTGCCCCGGTCCGGGAAGATACCACATGCCGCGGAGCGGCTGGGCCTGTGAGCCATGGCCACTGAGCCTGCGCGTCCGGAGCCTGTGCTCCGCAAAGGGAGAGGCCACAGCAGTGAGAGGCCTCCGTACCGCAGAAAAAAAAAAAAAAAAAAAGAAAGGAAAAAAAAGAAAGGCATCAAAAATTAGGATAGAAACCCCATATATTAAGGTGTGAGGTCAAGTAAGATGTAGCTACATTCTGGATCCAGAGAGGTTCATATACTCATATACGCATGTATGAGTTGAGGTTCATATACTCATAATTATGGTAAATCATATTGTGACTGTAAAAGAGATTCAAAAATATGAAGAGGGTATCTTTAATAAAGGCAATGTAAATATCCACAATATACAGATTTCACCATTGAATTTTAAAAAGGTATTTAGGAAGAAAATGCAAAGGATTAGAAAAGAATAATTTCCTTTTCAAAAAGAACTGTACAGAAGAATTTTATCAGGATCTCAAATGGCAACAAGAAAAGATGTATGGAGTCTTTGGTAAATTTATATTATGAGGGCCACATCTGACTGATGTACTCTATTCCAGGAAGTAAAAATACAACTTTTATAATCTATTGGAATTTTCTCACTACGGATTTTGGGGGTTATTTTTTTAAAATAATGATTTGATGTGTAATTCTAATTTGGTAATAGGGTACTTCTGTGTTCTTTCTAGAGAAAGGTTTTATGCATACACTTGTAATTTTGATTTAAAACATTTAAATATGTTCACTATTAGAACCACTAAATAAAAGCTGATAATTCAGAATATAACAAGGTACTGAGTTTCTCAATAAGAGTATTGATTTTGATAATGTCAGAGTCCAGGCAAATAATTTGAGGAACTAGAACTTAATTTGTCTTTTTTTCTTCCTTTTCAAATAGCATTAGGTTATCTTCAAGAAACAATTGTAAATAGCTCACTATAAAGTCAGTTTGTTTTCACAATAATTTATGATCTGACATCTGTGTATTACATGCAGGAATAAAAGACAATTAAGAAACAGAGACCACAATATCGCTTTACTCTCACTAGTTTACATTTCTGAATAATGATGTCAAAATACGTAGCAAGTTATTAAGAAATAAAGTATTAGACTTTTACGTCAAACCCTCTTCTTCTCTCGTTTGTGGCCTATAAATGATGCTAAATTGTACAATATATAATTTATGTAAATACAAAATACTATTATAACTTTTTATTGAGTGTAGTTTTGGGGCTCAACATACAGTTAGGTAGGAAAAAAATAAAGAACAAACGTTTCAATAACTGCAAATGACAAGTTCTAACTCTTCAAGTACAGAAAATTTCAGAATAATATATTGTGTTAAAAAAAGTACCTGCACATTTCACCAATGTGGTCATATACATGAATGCAAACAGTTTTACAAAGCAAAGTTAAACCTGCCCCTGGAGTAAAGAGAAACAAACCCACTTATACGTTGTCCCACATCAAGCTTCCTGATATCCTTACATAATGCCTACATTAAACATTGACTTTTTAGGATAACGTCCAAAACACAAAGAACCTTGATATAAAAAATGATTTGCATGTTTTATTCTAAATAAATAATTGTAGCCTGAATTCAAGTGACATACCAAAACTGTAACTATACCATAATAAGTACATAATGGATAAAGGAGAGGTCTGCAGCAGTAAAGCATTTCTAACTTTTTACATATAATGCACAATGTCATAGACAATATTTGCTGACTGTTACTGTTTGTGTAATTTTCTAATTTACCTGTTATTTATTTGCATATAAAAATACATTAGTATTCTACTCCTGGCAACATGTCAGGTTAAATATTCATAAAACTCTCCTATTATAAACACTTAGAAATGCTGAATATAACAAATATGCTTTCATGTTTTTGACTGAGATCATAATAAAGCAAGAATAATAAACCAAGGAGAGAAATTAAGAGAGGGCTAAAAAGAGTTCAAAGAAAACGCTTAAGCCAAAGCCAAAGATTATCCTGCAAGTTTCTACTGATACCAGTAACTTGGAGCCTTGGATTTTAAAGGTTTATTGGAGATACAATGTTTAGCTATCATTAGTTGGGGTGTTGTAATAGTGAATATTACAACAAGCCAGGGACATTGATAGAATGAAACCACAATGAAAAGATGAATTTAAAAAATTTATTTAAGAAGGATAGATCCAAATATATTATTCAAAGTGCAACATAGAAAATTGATAAAAGGGAGGAGTGTGGGAAATGTGGAGGACAGAACAAGAAGGTCTAATATACATTTAATTGAAGTTTCAGGATGCGACAGAGATAATATCACAAAGAGATATTGAGGATTTTCCAAAATTGATGAAATTCAGGAAGCCTTGGATTTGCTAAGTAAATGGCCTCATTACAGGATAAACGGAAGAAAGGCAGTGGTGTGCTGGAGCTAGTTCATATTGTCCCACAAGAGTCATTTGTTAAATATTCAGGAATTTACCAGCTGATCTTTGAAAGATTGGTAACTTGCATTGGCCACGACGGAAATACTCACACAATGGAAATCAACAAACATTGCCAGTCCGCTGTTTTTATCTGGAGAGTTAGTTTACCAGTATACCGCTGAGAAAGCCATACCTTCGCTCAACTTATGGAAATCGCTAAACGCAAAAGAGAAACAGCATTTTAAAAGCATCCTGATATAAAGGACAGATGATTTTCAAAAAAGTATCAGTTTCACTCACAGCAGTCAACTGAGCAGCAGCACTGAAATACACAAGACAGTAAAGTATCTTCAAAATGCTGCATGAAATAGAATTTAATTCTGGTAAATTATCATTCAAAAATAGGTCAAAATGCAGAGAACGTTTCAACAACAAAATCTCCCTAAATTAACCTCTAGGATATCTGAGAAGGAAGTTCTGAGATGCATGAGGAAATGTTGACAAAATAAATCTTTAAACACCTGGTACATTTTAAAAATTACTTAATAAAATAAAAATAATGTCTACCTGCAATTTTTAAAAGTTAAAATAATAATATTGCACAAAAATGATATAGTAGTTAGGAAAGTATGATTATATATCATACATAGTGAAATCTATAAAATGCCAATAGAAATTTTCCTTGAGGTTGATAACAGATTTTAAAATTTATGTGAATAAGCAAGTCTATAAGAATAGTCAAAATACTCTTGAAGAAGAACCAGGTATAAATACTTGCTGTACCAGCTATCAATACTAAGTAGAAAACTATTGTAATTAAGAAGTGCACTGTTGATGAAGAGGTAGACAAGTAGAATAATGGATATGATTGGAGCACATAGCTATGGAAAACTGATACATGACAGTTGACATTAGTGGGAAAAGAACTGAAGATTGCATATGTAGTATTGAGACCAGTATTTACCCATATTCAAAGCAATGGGAATTGGTCCCTGCTTCACAAAATCATCCATATCCAGATATATGAACTGTTAATTGTGAAATTAATTTTAAATCTTTTAATAACATTTATTTAGGAATTTCTTTATGACTTTAGAGATTATCTTTCTGCTGCAAAACATATGTGCAAACCACAAGGGAAGATATAAATACATTTTACCAAGTTAAAATAAATATTATTTTCTCTGTTTATTAAATACTTCATAAAGAGACTAAAACACAAAACAATGAACAGGGAGAAGACAATAATACCTGAAAAAAAAGGATTATAATATAGAATATTTAGGAGCACATATAAATCAGTAAGAATAAGACCAAAAATGTTGTGTGTGGTGGGGGGTTTAAACTGTGTATAGAGGTATTTCCCAGGAATACTCTTAGCTTGATTAGTTATCAAGAAAATTAAATTAAAATTATAGCAAGATACCACTACATAGATGTCAGAGTCACACACAAAAAGTTGAAGTTAAGACACCGACAGTTGTTACAGAAGATGTGAAGGAATATGCAAGCTTATTGGTATAAATATGGGAGTGTAAAATTTTACATCACTTTTATAAACTATTAGGAAATATAAAGTTTAACAGAGGAAAAATCTACAATCAATAGTTCCCTTTCTCTCCATATTCTAGAGAAACAAACACATGCACATATATATATATATATATATACACACACACACACACATATATATCCATATATAGACACATATATGGATAAACATACAAATACTTTTAGATGCATTATTCCTCATAGTAAGTAAATGGAAGAAATGCATACTAATGGCAGAATGGATCATACACTATAGGATCGTCAAAATTGAATATTATTCATCAGTGAGATGAAATACACACAGAGATACAAATCAGCAGGAATCAATCTGCATTAATTTTCTATTGTTCCATAAAAATCATCACAACTCTGTGCCTTAAACAACACCCATTTATTATTTCATGATTTCTCTCGATCAGAAGCCTAGTAGGCGCAACTGGGTACTCAGGGTCCAACTGGCTTAAAATCAAGATGAGGCTGGGGCTGCAGTTCTTATCTCGGGCTTGAGATCCTCTTCCAAGCTGACTGGTTGTTGACAGAACTCTCTTCCTTCTCATGCTTTCCATATAACTCCTTACAGCTTCGAAACAGCAGCGGTGCATTCACTCCTCTTCAGGCTCAGCATCTCTCAGTTCTTCTGCCCCCATCTCTCTGATCCGGCCAGAGAAAGTTCTCAGCATTTTAAGAGCCCATATAATTCATCTGGGCCCACCAAAATCATACTGGTAATCTCCTTATTTTAAGGTCCATAAACTTAGCTCTATCTGCAAAATCCCTTTTGCCACAGAACATAACATATTCACCAGTTCCAGAGATTAGGCTGTGAACATCTTTGGAGCGGCATTCTTTCCATCACACACTCAGAGCTAATTTTGTGCAATATAATTGACTTCACACAAACTGTATAATTCCAATTATAAAATATCCCAAAACAGGAAAAGCTAAACAACTGCTATTTTATATGGTTACATATATATGTACTAATATTGTAAAACAACATAAGGCAATATAGCTCTCTATATTTATATTAAATGTTACTTTTTTAGGGAAAAGAACATGTGAATTAAAAAGGGAAGAAAGGCAGCTCCAAAGATTTTGGTAATGCTCCTTTTCTTAAACTGGGTGATGGGAATCATGCTGCTTATTTTATTATTCTTCTTTAAATGATGATTATTTGTTCATTTTCTTTCCTGTATATTTGAACGACTTTACAATAAAACTACAATCCACTGAAATATTTTAATTCAGTACTTTTGAAAAATTATATATAGGAAATGGACAATTTTCTTAAAAAAGTCTTACTGAGATGGACAATAAAAGATTAATAAAACCTAAAAATAATCTAAATTCTAAAATAATCATTAGAAATGGATCAATAGGTAAAATCCACAAATAAAACTTGGGACTAAAGAGGGATTCCATTCATCTCTTACATATATAAGAATATATGGATAATTTCAATATCATTCAAGCATTTGAAGGGAATACAAAAGGAGGGAATAGTTAGTTCCCATCTTTTTGCAAGGCTGTGTAAACTTGTTACCAAACCTGATAAGAACAATCACACTCAGAGGCATGGATAAAAAGTTCAAAACAAAAATGTTCAATATTGAATTCATTCTTATTTAAATTTAAAAAAGAAACAGCATATTGATCAAGTTGGATTTATTCAAGGAGTGCAATGATACAATGGAAATTTATTACAGTAAATATTTTTATTAAAGTAATCCTGTGGATGTGAGCATTTTTACCACACAAATAAGGATCCTAGTACTTAAAGTTAAATTCGCGACATTACTGAATGGTGGATCTCTGATTTACTCTAGGGTTTGAGATCAAAGCACTCTTCAGTTAATTGTTTATGGTACCATTTTTCCTCACATGCAATTTATTGATGAAGAAATACACTGGAATTAGCCAAAACATTTTGTTTCACCTGACAGAAATTAAAATTATGTTAAATGTAAAGTGTTGTTTGCCTGAAATAGTATCAGTCCAAAGAAATTCTAGAACCCATGGGGGAAAACATTGAAGAACACAGCAAATGGAACTTAACATTATGGAAAATGATATAGTTTGAAAGGCATACAGAGAGAGGAGTCTTAGGAAGCCACTCCAGTTATGTTCTATCCATCCTCAACATATTATCAGTGGCCAAGAATATATTTGGACTTAGTAGATGAAAAGATGAAAAATATAACTTTTCGCTGTTCCAGACTTAATTCCAAATTTGCTCACATTTGTTTATGAAAAAAAATTAAAATTTTTGTCCCTGAAACTTGAGCCATCTGTATCTGAAAGAGATGGGGAATAGAAGTACAGATAACAAAGAATGAAGTTTGGCTGCAAGTAGAAATTGAACATATAAATAATGTCATTTATTTCATGTGGGCTAAATTTTAAGCATATTCTTTAGAAGAAAATCACAATAATGTGTTTTGTGGGTATTTTTCTATTAATAGAACTGCCAACTATAATATGTATATAACAAAGCTGACAAAATATGTGCATGGTTTTAAATACAAAAAAAAATTAAAATAAGGTTTTAGGACAATCTTAGTGGAATCTTAGACTAATTGTGTTGAGGTTCTTAAAGGTGTTTTGTTGTGAGTAGCTGACTAAGGTAATGTTTCCAAGAAGACTGCCATCAGTCCTTTCTCTTCTTAACCAGGTACATCATTTCCCCATCAAGAAGCAGCATCTATTCCTTTCTTTGAATCAGGGCTTGAGTAGAGATTTGCTTGGCCAGCTGAATGTGGTAGATAAGATATTCTGGGACTTCAGAACTTAGGTCATCAGAATCTTTCAGTTTCTCCCTGGGCTTTTGGAAAGCTCACTTCTTGTATCCCTGAGAGGCTTTTTGGAGCCTAAGTACCCTGGAGAGAATGCACATAGAGGTCCCAAAATCACTGAGAAGAAGAGGGTTCCTATTGAGCCTAACCGTCCAATTGGTCCCATCAAGACATCAGACATGAGGGTTAATTTTTCTTTGACCCTCCGGACCACACTAGGCACCGGCTGAATACCACGAGTGAATCCAGCTTTTGCTGTGTGGAGGAGAATTGTCCATCTGAGCTCAGCTCAATTTCCTGACCCATAAAACTAGGACATATAGTAAAACGATAAAAACTTTGTGGATAGTATGCTATTCAGTAATTAATAACCAAAACAATAACAAAGTAAAAACTCATTTGATTTTATAGATAAGTATTACAATACTACATCCAAACTATAAAATTAATGGAACAATGAAATGAATTTCCTTAAACTCTCAAACCTGCAACTCTAGCTAAACAGTGAAAGTAGTTTAACACAATATCCAAATGATATCTTTGTTCATTTAAAAAAATTTTAATATGTATTCATAGTCTGATATAAAATAATTTCTAGCTCATCAATATGAATTATATAAATACCTGACATGATAGAGAAAAAAGCATTAATGTGCCACAATAATTCTGTTATAACTTAATTGGAAAAAGTGGGTTTCTATTTAATGCATAAAATTTTGCATTTTTATATTCTTTTATTTATTCATAATGTACTCATTTATTCTCTGTTGGGACTCTGTCTCTTACTTCAGGATTTCATAAAACTTGAAACATTTAGTATATAAAACTGCCAACTGCTTCAAGTAGTGTTATAAATGAGGATGTATATTTCAGAAGAAACTATTTTTGACCTTTGTTTGCTGGCTGAGGTCATGAAGCCCTGGAAATTTACTGGGGGAGGAACAGGCCAATGTGATCATCACTAACAAGAATAAGTCATCTTACAGATTAAAAATAGGTCATATCAGAATTAAAGTGAAGATAACAATAAGTAAGGTAGAGTATGAATATGCATAGTAAGAAATGTGTCAGAAGAGGGATTTCACATATTCATTGTATTATGGGTAGGTTCACTCAGCTTACTAGTTCTGAATTTTTCACCTAGAGAGCTCTGCTCTCATTAATTGAGATTATTATGTGACTGAAATATCAAAAGTACAGTAAGTCTAGGGAGCCTCATTCTAAAATAATGCTAGGTCACAGCAAAGGAGACCATAAACAAAATGAAAAGACAACCCACAGAATGGAAGAAAATATTTGTAAACGAAGCGACTAACAAGGGATTAATCTCCAGAATATAAAAACAGCTCATGCAGCTCAGTATCGAAAAAACAAACAACCTAATCAAAACCAGGCAAAAGATCTAAATAGACATTTCTCCAAAGAAGACATACAGATGGCCAAAAAGCACATGAAAAGATGCTCAACATCACTAATCATTAGAGAAATGCAAATCGAAACTGCAATGAGGTATCACCTCACACTGGTTAGAATGGCCATCATCAAAAAATCTACAAACAATAAATGCTGGAGAGGGTGTGGAGAAAAGGGAACCCTCCTATACTGTTGGTGGGAATGTAAATTGGTAGAGCCACTGTGGAGAACAGTTTGGAGGTTCCTTAAAAAACTAAAAATAGAGCTATCATATGATCCAGCAATCCCACTTCTGGGCATATATCCGGAGAAAACCATGATTTGAAAAGATACACGCACCCCAATGTTCATCGCAGCACTATTTACAACCGCCAGGACATGGAAGCAACCTAAATATCCATTGACAGAGGAATGGATAAAGAAGATGTGGTACATATATACAATGGAATATTACTCAGCCATAAAAAAGAATGAAATGATGCCATTTGTAGCAACATGGATGGACCCAGAGATTGTCATACTGAGTGAAGTAAGTCTGACAGAGAAAGAGAAATATCATACGATATCATTTATATGCGGAATTTTAAAAAAAAATTGTACAAATGAACTTATTTACAAAACAGAAACAGAGTCACAGATGTAGAAAACAAACTTATGCTTACCAAGGAGGGAGGGGGGAGGGATAAACTGAGAGACTGGTATTGACATATACACACTGCCATATATAACATAAATAACTAATAGGAACCTACTGTATAGCACAGGGAACTTTATACTCTGTAATGACCTATATGGGAAAGGAATCTAAAAAAAGTGTGGATATATGTATATGTATAACTGATTCACTTTGCTGTATAGCAGAAACTAACACAACATTGTAAGTCAACTATACTGCAATAAAAATTAATCAAAAAAATAAAATTGTGCTAGTTCTGTTTCTGGAGAAAAAATTATAATTGAGAAATCTGGACCTCATTTAATAAATATTATTGAATGTCTATAGTATGCAAGAGTACAAAGATAAATAATATGCATGTCCCTGTGCCATACTGTATAGATGAATCTGGAAGATATGTAAATGATATAAATGCACTGCTATAAGAACAATGATACAGCATAGCAAAAGAAAAGCTTGATAAACTATGCTCTAGTTGGTCAAAGATACTGAGTGAATAGTTCAAGAGGTATTTAAGAGGGAAGAGAGTGCACAGTGTTTCAGAGGCAACACCAAATCAGTCACAAAAAGAAACGAAACTGAGTTATTTGTAGTGAGGTGGATGGACCTAGAGTCTGTTATACAGAGTAAAGTAAGTCAGAATGAGAAAAAGAAATACCATATGCTAACACATATATATGGAATCTAAAGAAAGAACTGTACTGATGAACCCACTGGCAGGGCAGGAATAAAGACGCAGACATAGAGAATGGACTTGAGGACACGGGGAGGGGGGAAGGGGAAGCTGGGGCAAAGTGAGAGTAGCATCAACATACATTCACTACTGAATGTAAAATATTTAGCTAGTGGGAAGCAGCAGCATAGCACAGGGAGATCAGCTCGATGCTTTGTGATGACCTAGAGGGGTGGGATAGGGAGGGTGGGAGGGAGGCTCAAGATGGAGGGGATATGCGGACATACGTATGCATATGGCTGATTCACTTTGTTGTACAACAGAAACTAGCATAACATTGTGAAGCAATTATACTCCAATAAAGATGTATAAAAAGATGTACGGAGAGAGGAAAGAATGTTATTCACATTCAGGGAAATATATGGGCATGGAATGCCTGAAATGAGGACTTAATAAAGAGAATATTGTCAGATGGTATATGAGAGAGAAGTAGCCATTTAATTATGGAAGATCTTCACATTAAAGAACTAGCTTCTTAAAATAAGAGATCACATAGAGGAGGGTTCAAAAGTTCAATACTGAATTCCCAGTCTCTGGTTTCCCATCTCTGCTATGCCTCTTGTTAACCAAGTGACAATGGGCAGATTACATAATCACTCAGGGTTCCAGTTTCCTCATCTGTAAAAGGGAGATAATAAAAGCCTCATAGGTAGTTTTGTGGATGAATCAAGACTATCCATGTAAAGCAATTAGAACAGTGCCCAGGCCATAAGATACTCAATAAATTTTAGCTAGTATAATAGGTATTGTTTTTATCCTGTAGTCAGTGTTTTTGAATTTTGGTTTTATATTATTAAAGGCAGAAGTAAGTCATGATCTGAAACAAGCAGCAGACTTAGAAATGAAGAGGGCAGACATGAAAAATGTTAAGAAAATAGAAACAAGTCAACAGGATTAATACGTGACTGAGTGTAGGTATTGAAGAAGCAATTTTATAATTAATTTTTATAGTGGGTTTCTTACTTGGATAACCAATCCAATGGTGTTTTTATTAACCAAAATGGTTAAGATAAAATGAGGAAAATGTTTGAGAAGAACCATATTGAGTTAGTTGGAGAATATTATATATATATGTCCCATAACCCCTTAAATAATTGTGTTCAATATTAGGCAGGATTCTGCCTGTACTTATTTATGAGTTGCATGATACAGGGTTGGTGGAAACTGATTCTTTAAGGGAACTCACATGGAAGGAGTAAAAACAAGTAAAAGGAGTAAAAACAAAAAATGGAAGTCTATAATATTAAAAGATACCATTTAAGGTTTGAGTAAAAGAAGGGACATAAAACACTGAAAAGGAGGAGTTAAGGAGGAAGGTGAAGTAGGAAATAATGTCATCATAGAAATCAAAGGAATTAAGAATTTCAAGATGGAGAAAATGGTCAACAATGTAGAACACTAAACAGAGATCACGTAATAGGGGATTCAGAGTGGTACTTGATATATTTTGAAAGTAATCAATACCAACAGTAAAATAATTTGGGTTATTTAGTTTCATTATTCTCAGAAAAATAGAATGTTAAAACCAGAAAGAAACCAATTTTAATTTGCCAGCTCACTTCAGTTTAATTTTATTCTGTTTTACTTATCAGGAAGCAAAATCCTTTTAACAGTTTTCTCATACGTCTAAATAATTTTTAAATTGACATTTATCTGATTTTTCAAAATGCAACTCCACTTAATGTAAGAAAGAATAACAAAGGTGTTTTCTAAAATCTGTATTATGTCATGATACATGTTACAGTTATAACTTATCACTTATGTGTTGTATATTTATAAAAAAAATAGATGTGATTTTTTTGTTTAAAAATGTGCTCTGTTGCTATTTTTAAGACATAAAAATAGTAATCTAAGTCTGGAAATAATTGCTTACAATTATTTATTCTAATTTAAAGTTAATATTCTTCATTTTGTGTATTTTTAAAAAGAAAATGATCACCCATTCCAAGTGTAGATATTGGGTAACTACATCTTGTTATTTCAGGAATTGTGGGATATAAAAAAGCACAACACAGTTTTGAACCAACCATTAAAATCTAACTGGAGGGGGCATCTCATTTTTGATGGAAAAATTGGTTTATTGATATATACTTCTAAATACAAACAAAAAACATTTCTCAATACATATATAGATATACTATATTTTAATATGACTTTATATAAATCTATCCCTTCTAAAATCACCTAAAGTAATATCTGTAGTTTTATTTATTCCCACTGGTATAACTGGATTATATTTTATTTTAGTCATAAAATGGAATTAAGTTACATTTCAATAATACAATTGTAGATATTATGCAGAAATTATGCATAGTAATTTTGGTACTCCATTAATCAGGAAATAAAATGTGCATATAAACTATGATTTATTGAGGAAAAATGCTATTTTACATCTGGTGTGTGGTATACAGTTTAATCCTGTATGCAACACAGTAAGAAACTCACACCAACCGTGGACTAAAATTGAAATTAAACTGCATAATGAGGCATGTAGTTAAAAATGATCTTATTTTATTTGCGATGTCACTGGAAAATATGACATCTAAACTATTGTATATACATATTTTACACATATAAAATGTTTCCAAAATTTATGAAATAAAGCCTTAACTTTTTATGTCTTAAATAATTTAGTAATATATTTCATTTTAAATATTACTCATATATCATAAGAGCTGCTCTCATGAAAATGACAATAATTCTACTTACAAGGTATTGAAACAAGAAATGTTTCTGTTTCAATTTCATCTGAAATTTTGGTTTTCTTTTGAATTTCACTTTCTTTTAAAAAAAACTTCAAGTGATGCCTGCAAATAGGTTCTTTGTGCTTGGAGCATACTGATGGATTTTTTGGGGTTAGTGTTGCTTTCAGAAATAATGACATGTTTGTTTTACTGTCAACAGATTTTAATGAAAACAAGATTGTAAAACACCCTGAAAAAATACAGTCATTCATTACATAGTAAAATGTCTCCTTTTTTTGCTACCAATGTATTTTGAAAGAATGCTAACTAAACTCTATTTTCCTTTTATCTCTTAAGTTGTGGTCCAACTTATGTATCTGAAAGACTAAAATTTGTATACTTCTAGTATTAATGTCAAACAATTACTTAATCAATGTGATCTCTAATTTAGAATGAAGACCATTATAAACATTTCTGAAATTGCAAAGGAAATTTAAATGAAGCATCTTTTATTTTCACACTGAGTGAAAATGTACAGTCTCATTCAATAATTTTCAAAAGTACTTCAATGTTGCATTTAAATTAACAGCAACCTTTTGAAAAGAAAAAAGGAAAAGTAAGAATGGGTTACTACTATTTATCTAAATTTTTGTTCCATTAAAATGTATGAGAGTATTCCTTTCATTTAAATAGCCTTCAGAAATTTTAGATTATAAATTACTTTCAAAACATATCCCTATACTATTTGTATATATTTCATAAAATATCACTTGATTATTTATAGTTTAGAACCACAACTATTAATTACTTATGTAATGAGATTCCCCTCATAACTGATTTTAGCACTTTACACGTCACATAAATAAGAAGAGTTCAGTTATATGTACCTAATGATGAATCAGACAAGGGGTACAATGGAGGAGGAGCGAATTATGAGTTATAAAAATGTAAATATCAGGCAATTAAAGGAGAAAAAGATGTATTATGCAGTATAAAGTTATGCCAAATTACTGAATATATTGAATATCTTAAAACAGAAGATTAAATACTCTTGTTTTGATAAGCTAAAACTTTTTTCCATGTGTAAATTTACATCTTGAAAGTATCTTTTTATATTCTGTGCTTGTATGAGACAAATACATGCTCTCCAAAAACAGTCCTTTGGGTTAAATAAGCCTCCTCAGGTGATCTTTATTTTCTTAGTTATGCACTGAGTCATACCATGAATAAGGTCCAGATAAAGAAAGTTACCTAAATAGATACTCCATTTACTTTTCATTTTAATGATCTAAAAGAAATATATTAAATAATTAACTCTGATTTTTCCTTTGTATGACATCTTTACATAGTCTTAAAATAATGCTATTTAGGTGCTTTTAGATATTGCTATTCTGAAAAAGTATGTACTCAAAAAACACAAGCCAACTACAAAACTAAAAGGTGTCAAAAAGTAGTAGTAATGAAATATGCTCTTTCCCATTGCCCATTTTTTCTATCCTCTGAATAGTAATTATACAGAAAAAAGCGCTTTTTAAAATCACTGATTAAAGTGAAATAGACTTTAAGAAATTTATTTGAATTGAAAATCATATTTTAGTGAAATATTATTTAAAAATATAGATTAATAAAATGACACCAACATGTAGCTATAATGATATATGGGAACACAAAATACTTTTTTTTACTATCACAGTTCATTAACTACATGTATTTGTTTCAATAATATACTTACTTTGAAATTCCATGAAAAAGATAATTAAAATACTCTGGAACTACAGTTAACATTTCAAATATACTTAACTGAATAACCAATAAATTACTTGAGATTAAACCAAATAACCAAATAATAACTATAATGTCTTAATGAAAGACATGTTCTAATTACATCATTTTTTCACATGAAATAAGCTTTCAATTAGCACAGTGTATCTAAGGCACATAGAGCACCTCTGGTTTGAAATCTGAAATGATATACTGGGTTTCAATTGCTATTTTAATTTATTGTTTCTTCTTTTCAAAGCATGAAATACAAAGCATCATTACAGCATTCATACCGAGCTAAGATGCAATCATTCTAGGCTCAAGTGAGGATCTCATCATGTTATCACAAGATTGCATACAGCTTATTATGCACTAGAGCAGTATGGACACCTTAAAAAAAAAAAGCTTTTAAATGGTAACCATGCTGAGCTCAAATGAGACAATTATGGGTTTCAATGGATCTTAGTAGGAATAAAAAAATTATGAATATGTTGAACTGTGAAACCAAAAAATCTTTCCAAGGAGTGAAAATGTGAAGTGTATATTTTACTACTAATATAATTATATACCTTAGTTTTTATTTTATTAGAATTAAAAAAATATTTGATAGGTCATTTCTCAAATATGAATAAACAATGCATCATGAGATTTTAAAGACAGTGTGAGAAAACATGTGTTGTTGATTAACTGTTTCTCCTTTTTGGAATTTTAGTATTTTACACTTAATGCTAAGGCTTATACATCTGCAATCTTACAGGTAAGAATGGATTTTTCATTATTTACTTTACTAGTATGGTGAAAACATTCAAGCCTCCCACACCAGAGAAGGCTCTAGAGTTCTGATTTCTCAACAGAGGAAAATGGGTTTCCTTTGATGCCCATGAATTTTCCAGTTTTCCATTGTTTTGATCATGTTGCCTAGGATTTTGTTGCTGTCTTCTGAAATATTAACTTCAGAATGCTACACACGACCTTTGCAAAGCATTTTTTAAGCATTTTTTTAAAATATGCTCACCTCTGTGGGAATGTATTTAGCTGAAAATTCATATATAAATGTCTTCCAAACATTTACTAACCTGAGATCTACATAGTCTACAGGTTCCTAGAACATTTTTTAAAATTAAATATAAAAATATTTTTTATTAGCATACTCTATCAAACTTTTTTCTTTTATTGAAGTATAACTGCTGTACAATATTATATAAGTTATAGGTATACAATTTAGTGATTCACAATATTTGAAGGTTATAATCCATTTATAGTTATTATAAAATATTGGCTATATTCCCTGTGCTGTATGATGTATCCTCATAGCTTATTTTATACAAAATATTTGGTACCTCTTAATCCCCTAGCCCTATATTGCCCCTTCCTTCTTCCCTCTCCCTACTGGAAACTACTAGTGTGTTCTCTATACTGTGATCCTAGAACTTTTTGAGAACCAGGGAAAAATATTGGTCCTGTAGTCAAAAAGACATAGATTTCAAGCCTATCTCTTACTTTTCTGATGAAGTTGACCCGTTAGCTCTTCATTTCTTTTTAACTTAAAATGATTGGACCAGACTGGATTTTTCTCTGACTTCTCTTAAATTGAGTTTTTCTATCAGAGGAAATATAATTCAACTTTGGGATCTTCTTCCTAAATTTTTTTTCTGCTTCTATTAGGTGCCAACAGACCTACTGTCCAGGGAAGAAAAGAAGCAGAGCAAGAGACTAATCTAAATGTAAAAGAAGGAGGATATGCTGTCTAAGAAAGGTTTCAAGCACCAGTGGCGCCCTGAGTGTCAGATGAAACGCTGACTTCTGAAACAGGGGTTGTAACATGTACAAAACTGCAATGATGTCACTCAAGAATCATAATTTCTTAACTAAAATTTAGAGTCATTAGTAAATGGCCCTAGAAGCCCCAATTTGCAACATAGTCATTGCATTAATTAGTCAACTGTGGAGAAACACTGATTATGCCAGGAGTGGAACTGCCTAAGAATGACCTGGGTGGTCTGCACAACGCTACATCTTCCCAGTTGTGCATCCCCACCACTACACAAGGATGCTAACATGGGTGGGGCTGTGACACTACACAAGCACCACAGGACCTTGTTCTTTAGATGCATCGTAGCCAAGTTCCCAGGCAACTCCTATAAATAGCAAGAAATCCACACTAAAGCAGCTGCATAGCTGCATAGCTGCATAGCACCAGGAGATCAGCTCGGTGCTTTGTGACAAAGCACCTAGAGGGGGTAGGATAGGGAAGGTGGGAGGAAGATTCAAGAGGGAGGAGATATGGGGGTATATGTATATGTATAGCTGATTCATTTTGTTATACAGCAGAAACTAACACACCATTGTAAAGCAATTATACTCCAATAAAGAGGTTAAAAAAAAAAAAAAGAAATCCACACTAAATGGCACCAATCAGCCATGTAGGCCATTTTTTCACACTCTAAAAGGAGACCCACAGAGTGACATGGGGTTCCCCCATGGCTGACTGCAGCTGAGACTCTGGCCTTGGTACAATATGCTATTGAATGATGTGGAGCCTGAGGCATTACATGTTGCTTTGCCTTGCTGATTCTGCACTTGTGATTTTTCTCCCATCTCAATAAGTTCTGTTCCTTAACCCACATTTTCCGACTTTGTAGAAGTCTTCCTGAGTCCTGGTCCTAGCAGCAGCTCTGAAGGGAACCACCCAGAAGAACACATTTTAAATCTCAAGTAATAAAAAAGTTTCTCTAAGTAGATGAATTACTGTTTCAGTCACTGAATTTTGCATAAATCTATTTGAAGAACATTTCTTTGCAACTTTGCATCTGTTAGGGCTTATTCAAAAAATAGAAGGATTTGAGAAAATAGAAGAATTAGAAGAGAAGAAGGTTTTAAAATTAGCTAATTCTACAGTTCATTCAATTCATTCTGTAGCAGTATTTTCTAAAGAAAACATCCCTAGAGGTAATTATTGCCTAGTGGAAAGGCATGTGTCAAAATGAACTTCATTTTATAAAATGTAGGGAGAGCCACACACTGAGAGAACACATGTATGTTTATGTCAAAAGCATAAAATAAACAATGCCCACCTGTCTTTTTCCCCCTTTGAAAATATAGCTTTTCTCCACATGCTTTTTTCTTTGAATGTGCAGGTTCTGGACTTGAGAACAACATGATCTTTTAGCAGTCGTTTTTACATAAGAAATAAGACTTACATTTTAGCCAGAGAAAAATCACACTACGTCCCCAGACTAACCCTATGCTATCTCAGTTTTGAACCACATACCTCTAGTCATTATTATACCAATTACAAAAGTTTAGGTGTGTAAATGCCAAGGAGTAATGGAAAAAGCCTGAGGAATTAAAGTTTTAATCAGGATATTTTAAGTCTTTTTATATTAGGCACATTGCTCTATTCCAGAAATGGCCTGAGCTTTTAGTGAAAGATGTGGTGTATTTGGATTTTTCTGATGTGTGTCAGTATAGAATACCATTATTTATGGTGTTCTCATGATAACTACCCATCAGTATCTTATTTCAATCCTTCCGATACCTATATTTTTCAGGATCACATAACACATCTACAGAACTCATATCATAAACTTTAATTGAAGGTTATTTTAAAGATATTACCTATGTTAGCAACCATTACTAAAATATAAAGTCCGACTTGATTAGGGAGGAAATGGATAGTGAAAAATATGTGATGTAGAGCACTTTCTTTACAGTTTATTTTGAAACATCAAAAATAAAGCAAGGTGGGGCTTCCCTGGTGGTGCAGTGGTTGAGAGTCCGCCTGCCAATGCAGGGGACACGGGTTCGTGCCCCAGTCCGGGAAGATCCCACATGCCGCGGAGCGGCTGGGCCCGTGTGCCATGGCCACTGAGCCTGCGCGTCCGGAGCCTGTGCTCCGCAACAGGAGAGGCCACAACAGTGAGAGGTCCGCATACCACAAAAAATTAAAAAAAAAAAAATAAAGCAAGGTAAAATAAGTTGAGTCTTCAGAATAATGTTGAATCACTTTATTTCACTTCAATAACCCAGTTTGAACCGCATTTCATGACTAATTTTTAAAATTTATATAATTTTCATGTCATGCTATTAGATTTACAATTTTAATATGTGAGGTTATAAGATTAGAAATCAAGATTATAAATAGGAGAATAGCTTTTCTATTATGACACTTTCAAGATAAGTAGTACTGCACAATGATATAGAAAAAGTGGGTATTTGTTTTTCAATAAACAATAAAATGTATTAAAAATCATAAAATATTTACTTTTCAAGTTATAATATTTTGTTTGCTTCAAGTTTATCACAGGATTAAACAAACAGTAGTGAAGCAAATTTTCATTTAACTGTAATTGTTTATTTGTATCATTTGCTTAATAAATAAATAATACACTAATCAAAACAGACAAAAGCATGTTTAGAGACAGTTTTAGTGTCATAATTCAAATAAAAATAAATTTCAAAAAGGAAATGAAATTTATTTTGTTATTGAAAGCACACATTATAAAATTGATTTAATTACTGTAGATATTTCAGTGGAATATCCAAATCAGGTAATAAATAAATTTTATACAAAATTTTTTAATATTTATTTTCTGATGCCTTCATACAAACAAGGTTTGGTGATGACAAAATTATTTACTGATATTCTGCTGTGCATAGCTTTCAATGCTTTAAGGCGAGCTTCATTCAGTTGGAAAATGCCTGTCAGCACTGTGTTGTTGTTTTTTTGTGTTTTTGTTTTTTTGTTTTGTTTTGTTTTGTTTTTGTGGTACGCGGACCTCTCACTGTTGTGGCCTCTCCCGTTGCGGAGCACAGGCTCCGGACGCGCAGGCTCAGCGGCCATGGCTCACGGGCCCAGCCACTCCGCGGCATGTGGGATCTTCCCAGACTGGGGCACGAACCCGCGTCCCCTGCATCAGCAGGAGGACTCTCAACCACTGCGCCACCAGGAAAGCCCAGCACTGTGTTTTATGACACACAGTAGTTACAAAGTTAATTTTGCAAATCTCATAAGCTTAGCACTTTAAAAGTTCGAGTTCTTTAAATGATATGCCTAATAATATTGTGAGCATTTTAAACAACTTTTTAAAACTCAAGTAAATTATCATTTTAGCTAAAAATGACATTGAGATTCTTTCAAATTACTTTCTACTTTTGTCATCATGAATTTAAAAGGGAGGATTTAACAATAAAAGATCAGTAAAAAGAAAAAACATAAAATTATAATAGTCTAATCTCAAAAATGTATTCGTGACCTTAGTGTTAGCCATCTTTCTTTAAAGATGTTAGAATAATATCTGGAGAGCTATGGTAGCTATGGTAAGGTAGATTACCTTTTTTATTTTATCAGTATCAATAGTAGCCTTTTAAAATCCAACTTATTATGGTAGTCATATACTCTCTAATGTTATATTGTAATAGCAATTTTTTGAGAAAATAAAATTATTAAAATGACTTTCAGGTAAGCAATTCAATTGATCATTGGTATCACAATATTATTGGGAAAAATACAACTATTCACAAATTAGAAAGTGTTTCTTAGCATGGCTTTGTTGACAAAAGCAGTAAGGTTGGCTTTGGAAATAAAAAATGTATAATATAGATTTATATTATATATAATATATAAATATATGTCTATATAGTCAAAGTGTAAAGAGCTATTGTATTACAAGATGAAGTTAACAAAGATAAAATAATAATAATCTTTCCTTCCTGTAATTTCTGTTTGCTATTAATTTAAAAATCTAGCAAACGTAAGTTCTTTATTATATTCTATTATATTATCAAACATAAATTTAAATAAATCTGAATTTAAATAAATAATCATGATCAATCAGGTACTCGTTAAAATATATTTTATTAATTTTTCACATTTTATATCTTACTAGTGGCTCCAAAATTGAAAAGGTCATTCACCTATTATTACTGCTAGCGCTTATCAAAGGATCTGGGTCAGACACTGAATATCTGGAACAACAGTAACGTAGTTAACACCAGCATTTCTAATTACTATGTCTGTGAGCTAAAGGTCTCTAAAACTGCAAGTTTTAGCACTTTCTAACAAAGTTATTTTTCTCAGCATAATGTACTTTGCAGTCATTTTGTTGGGGTTGTTGCTGTTTTATATAGACTTTACTTTTTTAAGAAAAGTTTTAGGTTGACAATAAAATTGAGTGGAAGGTACAGAGATTTTCCACATACTTCCTGCCACCCCACACATGCATAACCTCCCCCATTATCAACATTATTCACCAGAATGGTACATTTTTTATGGGAATGAACCAACACTGACAGGTTATAATCATCCAAAGTCCATAGTTTACCTTGGGGTTCACTCTTGAAGTTTTATGCGTTTGAACAAATGCATAATGACATATATCCATCACTGTAATGTCAGATGGAGTATTTTCACTGCCCTAAAAGTTGACTGCTCTGCCTATTCATCCTAAACACCCCTCAAAACCTCTGGAACAACCGATCTTTTTACTATCTCCATAATTTTGCCTGTTCTATAAGGTCATATAGTTGGAACCATACAGTATGTAGTTTTTTCAGATTGGCTTCTTTCACTTAGAAATATGCATTTACAGTTCCTCCATGTCTTTTCATCTCTAGATAGCTCATTTTTTCTTTGTACTGAATAATACCCCATTGTCTGCTGTAGCACAGTTTATCCATGCACTGACTGAATGACATCTTGGTTACTTCCAAGTTTTGTCAACTATGAATACAACTGCTATCAATATCTGTGTGTGGATAGCTACATGTAAAAGAATGAAATGAGAACACTCCCTAACACCATACACAAAAATAAACTCAAAATGGATTGAAGACCTAAATGTAAGACTGGACACTATAAAACTCTTAGAGAAAGACATAGGAAGAACACTCTTTGACACAAATCACAGCAAGATCTTTTTTGACCCAACTCCTAGAGTAACGGAAATAAAAACAAAAATGAACAAATCGGACCTAATGAAACTTAAAAGCTTTTGTACAGCAAAGGAAACTATAAACAAGATGAAAAGACAACCCTCGGAATGGGAGAAAATATTTGCAAATGAAGCAACTGACAAAGGATTAATCTCCAAAATATGCAAGCAGCGCATGCAGCTCAATATCACAAAAACAAACAACCCAATCCAAAAATGGACAGAAGACCTAAATAGACATTTCTCCAAAGAAGATATACAGACTGCCAACAAATACATGAAAGAATGCTCAACATCATTAATCATTAGAGAAATGCAAATCAAAACTACAATGAGATATCATCTCACACCAGTCAGAATGGCCATCATCAAAAAATCTACAAACAATAAATGCTGGAGAGGGTGTGGAGAAAAGGGAACCCTCTTACACTGTTGGTGGGAATGTGAATTGATACAGCCGCTGTGGAGAACAGTATGGAGGTTCCTTAAAAAAACTAAAAATAGAATTACCATGAGACCCAGCAATCCCACTATGGGCCATATACCCTGAGAAAACCATAATTCAAAAAGACACATGCACCCCAATGTTCATTGAAGCACTATTTATAATAGTCAGGTCATGGAAGCAACCTAAATGCTCATCAACAGACGAATGGATAAAGAAGATGTGGTATATATGTACAAAGGAATATTACTCAGCCATATAAAGGAATGAAATTGTGTTATTTGTAGAGATGTGGATGGACCTAGAGACTGTCATACAGAGTGAAGTAAGTCAGAAAGAGAAAAACAAACATCATATATTAATGCATATATGTGGAATCTAGAAAAATGTACAGATGAACCGGTTTTCAAGGCAGAAATAGAGACACAGATGTAGAGAACAAACATATGGACACCATGTGGGGAAAGTGGGGTGGGGGGGTGGTAGTGGTGGGATGAATTGGGTGATTGGGATTGACATATATACATTAATATGTATAAAATAGATAACTAATAAGAACCTGCTGTATAAAAAATAAATAAAATAAAATTTAAAAGAAAATATCTGTGTTTTTTGTGTGGACATGTTTCCAACTTCTTTGTGTAAATTCCAAGAGTGTGGTTGCTGGATCTTGTAGTAAGGGTATGATTAGTTTTGTAAGAAACCACCAAACCTTCTTCCAAAGTGGATGTACCATTTTGTATTCCTAATAGCAATGTATGAAAGTTCCTGTTGCTCCGTATTCTTGCCAGTATTTGGAGTTGTCAGTGTTCTGGATTTTGGCCATTCTAATGAGTGTTTAGTGGCATCTTATAATTGTTTTAATATGCATTTTAGTGACATGTAATGTGGAATATCTTTACATATGATTATCTGCCTCTGTATATCTTCTTTGGTGAGGTATTTGTTAAAGTCTTTGGTCCATTTTTTATTGGGTTGTCTCTTTTCCTACTTTGGGGTTAAGTGTTCTTTGTTTATTTTGAATGATAGTCCTTTATTAAATGTATCTTTTGCAAATATTTTCTCCCCAGCCTGTGGCTTATCTTCTAATTCTCTTGTTAATGTCTATTGAATAGCAAAAGTTATCAATTTCAATTAAATACAGCTTATCAATTATTTATTTTATGGATCATCCTTTGGTGTTGTGTGTATTAGCCACTTTCATAGGTTTGAAGTAGTTGTGGTGTTTTAAAAAATTTTTATCTTCCCTACAGCTAATGATATTGTGGTATGTATCTCTTCATTTGGCTTCTCACTTGTATCCTTTATCACATCGTTTATTATATAACAAACTGGTAAGTATAAATAAATTTCCTCTGAGTTCTATGAGCCATTCTAGCAAATGACTGAACTCAAGGAAGGAGTCATGGGAACCTGGATTTACCTAGTCAGTCAAAGTATAAATGACAACCTGAGACTCGTGACTGGCATCTGAAGTGGGGGCAGTGTTGTGGGACTGAGCCCTTCCTTAACTTGTGGGATCTGATGCAAGTAGATAGTGTCAGAACTAAAATAAATTGTAGGAGACCCAGCTGGTATCAGAGAATCGGTCAGTGTGGGGGAAAACCCCTGTACATCTGTTGACTTAATCAGCTGCTTAAGGGGAACTGACCTGCTTCTGGTCAGAGCCTCAAAACTATATACCAGAATGCATATATATTTTATATATTTAAATATATATTTTATTTATATTTTAAAATACATTTATATGTTTTAAATATATTTTTATATTTGTTATATTTTTATATATATTTAAATATACATAAAATATATATACTTTTTATATATATTCTTCTTTCATTATTGATTTTGGTAATTTGTGGCTTCTATTTTTTCTTATTCAGTTTGAGTAGGCTTATCAGTATTACTGATCCTTTCAAAACTTCAGCTTTCTTTCAATACCAGGTTTCAGCACCAAAAGTAAAACAAAAAACAAACAAAAAGCAACTTCAGTTTCATCGTTTTTTTCTGTTGTTTTTCTGTCTTGAATTTCACTGAAATCTATTCTTATACTTACTAGTTCTTTCGTCTTCTTGTTTTGTGTTTATTTTGCTCTTTCTAAAAAAATTTTCTATGTTGGAGGCTTAGATTATTGATTTGATACCATTGTTCTCTTCTAATACGAATTTTGAGTGCTATAAATACCCTCCTATGCAGGTCTCTAGCTGCTCCCTACAAATTTTAATGCACTGAGTGTTCAATTTTTTTGTAATTCAAAATATATTCTAATTTCCCCAGTGATTTCCTCTTTTAATCATATTTAGAAGTATGTTATTAAATTTCCAAATATTTAAGAAATTTTCAGATATCTGTTTATTTCAAACTTCTATGTTAACTCTGTTATGACTAAAGAACATTGTATTATTTTTAAATAAACTTTATTTTTGGAAAAATTTTAGATTTATAGAAAAAATCTATTATAGAATTTTCATGTTTTGCACACTAATTTTTCCTATTATTAACATCTTTCATGAGAAAGATAGTTTGTTACAATTGATTAAATAATGTAGATACATTATTAACTGAAGAACACAGTAAAAACTAATGTCCTTTAGGTATATTAGGTAAATCGTATACCTAAAGGACATGTTCTAGGACCCCATCTGAGATGACATATTACATTTAGTCATCATGTTTCTATAGGCTAGCAACTCTTGGCTGCAATAGTTTCTCAGACTTTTCTTATTTTTGATGATACTGACAGTTTTGAAAAATACTGGTCAGGTATTTTGCAGGATGACCCTCTATCGGAATTTATCTGAAACTTTTCTCATGTTCAGACCTAGGTTATAAATTTTGATGGGGAGGACTTCAGAAATAAAGTACTGTCTTTATCATATAATTTCAAGGGTACATACTATTCAGCATTACTTCTTATTGTTAATGTTGACCTTAGTCATCTGGATGAAGTAGTGTTTTTCAGGTTTTCCACGGTAAAATTATTAGTTTTATTCCCTTTTTCAGAGTGAATCTTTCGAAGGAAATCACTATTCACAGTCTACGCTTAAGAACTGGGGATTTATGCTGCATTTCCTTGAAGGTAGATATCTATATGAATTATTTTGAATTCTTCTGACCAGGAAGTTTGTCTCTTCTCCCTCACTTGTTTACTTATTCAATAATTTCTGTATCACCGTGACTCATGATTATTCTACATCGATGGTGTTATGTCAAAGGGTCATAAAGCAGACAACTGAGTAGAACTGCTAATGTCTACAGCCAGAAAAATTTAAACAACCAAATAGATAAATTAGTATTCATTTATAACCCAAAGATAAAATGAATATCCATGAGTCCACATAGATATAAATGATTGAATAAATACGTACATCACAGAAGAAGAAACAAAATCTCCCATGCAGAAGGATTGTAAATAATTTATTTCGATACC
Source organism: Aethalodelphis obliquidens (assembly GCF_003676395.1). Classification (NCBI taxonomy): domain Eukaryota; kingdom Metazoa; phylum Chordata; class Mammalia; order Artiodactyla; family Delphinidae; genus Aethalodelphis; species Aethalodelphis obliquidens. The sequence goes on from NW_020837950.1 coordinate 68,018,702, forward strand.
CTACCTTCAGAGAGGTATGGCATAACTTCTAATTCCATAAATGTAGGCTACACATAGTAATTTTCTTCCAAAAAGTACACTATGGAAATGGGACAGTTAAATTTCCAGTGGAAATTGTGGAGTAAATTGACTCCACAGTAACTTCACAGTGGAGAAATCTGTCAAACACTACCTCAGCCAAGTGATCAAGTCAACATAAGTAGTGAAAATCATGTTGATAGAATTTACCCCTGATATGAGGTTACAAAAATGAGATTTTATCTTTGTGTTCTTTCTCCTGAAGACCCATAACCCCAGTCTAAATATGAGAAAAATATCAGACCAATTCTAATACAGGGCTACCCTACAAAATACCTGACCAGTATTCCTTGATACTGTCAACATTATCAAAAGCAAGGGGAGTCTGAGAAAGTCACAGCCAAGAATACTTGGCATAAGGAGGCATGATGACTACATGTAATGAAGTATCCCAGATGGAATCTTGAAACAGAAAGAGGATATTAGGCAAAAGTAAAGGAAATCTGAAAAAAGCTTGGGCTTTAGTTAATAATGATGTATCAGGATCGGTTCAGTAATTGTAACAAATATGTTGTACTAACATGAGATGTTAATATAGGGAAAACTGAGTGTGAGGTAGATGGAAACCCTCTGTACTATCTTTTCCATTTTTCTGTAAATCTAAAACTGTGCTAAACAATAAAGTTTATTTCAAACAAAAAGACTTAAAATACACAGTAGAAATATTTGCTTAATAATAGTATGTTTTATATATGCCTATGTATGTATGTACTGATCTACGGCAAGGAACACAACCAGCATTTAACAATTAAAACAAAATCAGGGGGAGAATAGAGTGAGACAGAAGATACGCATGTATCTGAAATGTAGAGTAATGTATATGCTGCCTGACTGCAGATTGAGGTTACAAATTCCTCCAGTCTCTGCAGATATGCTCAGTCTACGACAAATGGAAGCTCCAGGGTTTGGTGCCCTGCAGTCCAATAGATTACAGCTTTAGAATAGTAAGGGAGTTCTACCTGCAATAAGTGCTTCCCCATCTTTTTTATTATTCTTCCTTGATAAATGTACTCAGTGATATTTGCCCTTAATAGTGGAGCCTGCATTTCCATTTTGTTACATACATATATCTTCTTTCTCACAGAAAATGATTATGGGACCAAACCTTTGTTAAAGGTTCATTGTGTCACTCATTAAGCCAAAAGTGAATCTGCTTTTGAAAATTTCTTTTGGGGCAGCAATTTGCTATAATTATGCTGGTCAGGCAGCAACAGTTACATTAATTTTATATGAAATGAGAGATAAATATATTATGTATGCACAATTACAGAATGTTATTCATAAAACATAGCACACCCTGCAAAACAACTCAGCTTAACTACTTTAAAATTAATCTCATTTTTGATAGTTCTAGCAAACTACCAGTACTACTTATACTACTATTCTTATGTATTACACAGATTCTGGTAGCTACAAAATAATTGAGTGTCAAAAAAGTTTTTTTAAAGCTTGTTTATTTATGTTTATCCTTAATGGCATTACAAAAATAAGGATTTTAGAATTTAATATGAAAAACATTTTTCCTAATGGTGAACTTAAAATATGTTACTTCTGAGACACAATAGCCACTTTAAAAAACACGTTTTTCTATTTTCACATGAAAACACATTAAAAGAATATATTACACAAAAATATATGAAGATAGTAATGAATTTTTTAAAAAAAATTTCTCTATCAATATACATCCCATTTAAAAATTTTATATTTTTATGTACAAATCTCTGAAATTTATCAAAAATAATATGTTAGTGCAATCCTTGTTATGAAACTTGCCTTGGACAGACCATGGATCATTATGGGGAAATGTAGCTTAGATTCATGCAGAGGTATCATATTGATTGGTTCCCACTTCAAAGGAAGGTTGGTGGGTAAATTGGATCTAACTGTACTACAGGCAGAACTGGTGTCCAATTAAATGATATTCTATGATGGTTTTATAACTTTAATGCTATCATTTGCACATTTATTAATTTCACCAATAAATACCCAGCCCAAATGAAAAATTAATCAAATCAGTTATTTGGAAATATGTAATTGTAAAAATATGTCACAGTTAATTCACAAGTTTAAAATATTTTATTTAATTCAATTTAACAGTTTTGACTATTTAAAATAGACAAAAGCAAAATTTAGATTATTTCCCTTGAAAAGAATTTATCAGTATAAACATTGAGAGTTGGTCTATAAAGGTAAATCTGGGTATATATTTATACAATGTAATATTACTCAGCCATAAAAAAGAATGAAATAATGCCATTGGTAGCAACATGGATGGACCTAGAGATTATCATACTAAGGGAAGTAAGCCAGACAGAGAAAGACAAATATCACGATATTGCTTACATGTGGAATCTAAAAAAAATGATACAAATGAACTTATATACAAAACAGAAGTAGACCCACAGATATAGAAAACAAACTTATGGTTACCAAAGGAGAAATGGGGTGATAAATTAGGAGTTTGGGATTAACATATACACACTACTACATATAAAATAGGTAACCAACAAGGACTTACTGTATAGCACATGGAACTATACTTAATATTTTGTAATAATCTATAAGGGAAAAGAATCTGAAAAAAATATATATGTATGTAACTGAATCCCTTTGATGTATACCTGAAACTAAAATGACATTGTAAATCAAATATACTTTAATAAAAAATGAAAGAAAAAAAATCTGGGTAATGCAAGGTAAACTCTTGTTTTGTCTTAGAATTTCCTATTTAATTTCAAAAATAGAAAAGATTTCCATGAAGGCACATTGTCTTCTATCGAAATTAGTGAGTCTGAATCACTAAGGCACATTTTCCTTCAAGTTTCTAAATGATTCTAAGAGCCTATTTTATCTACACTGGAAGAAATATTTGGATGAAACATTTTATAAAACTGAACCAGTTTGTATGTTATGAAACTAACACCCACTTCCATATGTTCATGTTAATTAATTTCCAAAGTGTTAGTTGTTGTCATGTAGACAAATCCATAAAAGAGCATAGACCACTCCACCCCCCGAGATAATGAATGACAAGGCTCTGGCAGCAGATGGTGACTAGGTCATTTCTTTTTCCATCTGGAATCATACCTGACTAGATTAGAAAACACCAAAATATCATAAAATATATTGTTTAGGGACTTCCCTGGTGGTCCAGCGGATAAGACTCCGCGCTCCCAATGCAGGGGACACGGGTTTGATCCCTGGTCAGGGAACTAAGATCCCACATCCCACAGGCCACACGGCGTGAGCAAAAAAAAAAATATATATATATATATATATATATATTATTTATTCTTTATGCTTGAGGATGACCAACTCAGAGCAATATGCAGAAATTTCTAAACAAAGTCACATGCATGGCTAAAGAAGATGATGGAAATCAATGCAATTGCTATTGAACATTCTAAATTACTTCTATTGAATCTACCATTGACTTCTGTACCATATTTTAGTTGGGCCAACTGATGAAAATCAGATTTATTTCTTAATATTGAAGAGAAAAAATCAATGAAGTCTTATAGCAAGTTAGGTCAAAAATAAACACTTTCTCCAGTTCTCTAAAGAGAACTAACATAATGAGAATGGGAAGGACAGAGACTTCCAGAAATTATTAACAGCTAATTGGCAACCTGATTCATAGAATAAATATGAGTTTCATACAGAGCTTGATCATCTATATCAACAGTCAAAACTACTTATCTAAACGCATAAGCTTAGCAGAGCAAAATGTTTGTTTATACCTAGTTTTCACTAAAATAAAGGGGTGAGTGAAGGGAGAAATGGATACCATTCATACTGCATATAATAACTGAAGACAAAATAATGAATCAATCTCATTGAAATATCATTGACTTAAATGTAGCATGCAATAAATGTTTGCTGACTTGATCAAATGAGTTAATTTCTAAATGTGGTTAATTAGTAATTTTTTTAACTTTTTATTTCATATTGGAGTATAGGTGATTAACAATGTTGTGTTAGTTTCAAGTGTACAGCAAAGTAATTAAGTTATACATATACATATGTTTCTATTCTTTTTCAAATTCCTTTCCCATTTAGGTTGTTACATAATATTGAGCAGGGTTCCCTGTACCTTACAGTAGGTCCTTGTTGGTTATCCATTTTAAATATAGCAGTGTGTACATATCAGTCCCAAACTCCCTAACTATCCACCCCCCACCCTTCTCCCCTGGTAACCATAAGTTCATTCTCTAAGTCTGTAAGTCTGTTTCTCTTTTGTAAATAAGCTCATTTTTTTTAGATTTTGCATACAAGCAATATCATATGATATTTCTCTTTCTCTGTCTGACTTACTTTACTCAGTATGACAATCTCTAGGTCCATCCATGTTGCTACAAATGGCATTGTTTCATTCTTTATGATGGCTGAGTAATATTCCATTGTATATATGTACCACATCTTCTAATCCATTCCTCTGTCGATGGATATTTAGGTTGCTTTCATGTCTTGGCTATTATAAACAGTGCTGTAATGAACATTTGGGTGCATGTATCCTTTCAGACCATGTTTTTCTCCAGATATATGCCCAGGAGTGGGACTAACAGATAACATGGTAACTCTATTTTTAGTTTTTTAAGGAAACTCCATACTGTTCTCCACAATGGTTGTACCAATTTACATTCCACCAATAATGCAGGAGGGTTCCCTTCTCTCCACACCCGCACCAGCATTTATTATTTGTGCATTTTCTGATGACAGCCATTCTGACTGGTGTGGGGTGATATCTCATTGTAGTGTTGATTTGCATTTCTCTAATAATTAGTGATGTTGCACATCTTTTCATATGCCTGTTGGTCATCTGTATGACTTCTGTGGAGAAATGTCTATTTAGGTCTTCTGCCCATTTTTGATTGGGTTGTTTTGATGATATTAAGCTGCATGAGCTGTTTGTAAATTTTGGAGATTCATCCCTTGTAGGTCACGTCATTTGCAAATATTTTCTCCTGTTCGGTGGGCTGTCTTTTCATTTTGTATATGATTTCCTTTGCTTTGCAAAAGCTTTTGAGTTTAATTAGGTCTCATTTGTTTATTTTTTTAATTTCTATTACTCTGGGAGATGGATTGAAAAAGATCTTGTGCAATTTATGTCAGAGAGTGTTCTGCCCATGTTTCCCTCTAAGAGTTTTATAGTATCTGGTTTCACATTTAGGTCTTTAATCCATTTGGGGTTTATTTTTGTTTATGGTGTTAAAGAATGTTCTAATTTCATTCTTTTATATGTAGTTGTCCAGTTTTCCCAGCACCATTTATTGAAGAGGCTGTCTTTCCTCCATTGTACAGTTTTGCCTCCTTTGTCATAGATTAATTGACCATAAATGTGTGGGTTTATTTCTGGGCTTTCTATCCTGTTCCACTGATCTATATTTCTATTTTTGTTCCAGTACCACACTGTTTTGATGACTATACCTTTGTAGTATAGTCTGGAGTCAGGGAGCCTGATTCCTCCAGCTCCGTTTTTCTTTCTCACGATTGTTAAGCTATTCAGGGTCCTTTGTTCTCCACACAAATTTTAAGATTTTTTGTTCTATTTCTATGAAAAATGCCATTGGTAATTTCATAGGGTTTGCATTGAATCTGTAGATTGCTTTGGGTAGTATAGTCATTTTGACAATATTGATTCTTCTAATCCAAGATCATGGTATATCTTTCCGTCTGTTTGTGTTGCCTTCGATTTCTTTCATAAGCATCTTACAGTTTTCAGGGTACAAGTCTTCTGTCTCCTTAGGTAGGTTTATTCCGAGGTATTTTATTCTTTTTGATGCAATGGTAAATGGGATTGTTTCTCGAATTTCTCTTTCTGATCTTTTGTTGTTAGTGTATAGAAATGCAACAGAATTCTGTGTATTAATTTTGTAATCTGCAACATTACCAAATTCACTGATGGGCTCCAGTAGTTTTCTGGTAGCATCTTTAGGATTTTCTATGTATGCTATCATGTCATCTGCAAAAGGTGACAGTTTAACTTCTTTTCCAATTTGAATTTCTTTTATTTCTTTTTCTTCTCTAATTGCTGTAGCTAGGACTTCCAAAACTATGTTGAATAAAAGTGGCAAGAGTGGACATCCTTGTTTTGCTCCTGATCTTAGAGGGAATGCTTTCAGCTTTTCACCACTAAGTATGATGTTAGCTGTAGATTTGCCATATAAGGCCTTTATTATGTTGAGGTATGTTCCCTCTAGGTCCACTTTCTGGAGAGTTTTTATCATAAATAGGTGTTGAATTTTGTCAAAAGCTTTTTTGGCATCTATTGAGATGATCATATGGTTTTTATTCTTCAATTTGTTGATGTGGTGTATCACAATGATTGATTTGAAGATACTGAAAAATCCTTGCATCCCTGAGATAAATCCCACTTGATCATGGTGTATGATCCCTTTAATATATTGTTGGATTCAGATTGCTAGTATTTTGTTGAGAATTTTTGCATGTATGCTCATCAGTGATATTGGCCTGTAGTTTTCTTTTTCTGTGGTATCTTTGAGAAACTCATTCTATGAGGCCATCATCACCCTGATACTAAAACCAGACAAAGATATCACAAAATAAGAAAATTACAGGCCAATATCACTGATAAACATAAATGCAATTAGTAATTCTTATAGCGAGCTTTCATGCATCAGCTTTCCCCTTCCTCTTTTTTCTGGTTTTAAAATTTTTTAATTATATTTAAACAAAAATTTAAGTTGCTTTCACTTTTGTTGATAACTTTTTTTTATTGAACTACTTAACACAGGCATATTTTCTTCTCTTTGTCCTTCAGTACTTGCTTTATTGTTTATTGTTTTTCTTGCTGCTGTTATTTTGTTTGGTCTGGTTGGACTTGGATGGTTAAAGTCTAAGCTAGTAGTTTTCCAAGTAGAATGCCCATTAAGCTGATTTAGATTATTTAGCAAGAAAACTAAAGAGCAGTGTATAAATAAAAATAGAGGAGATAATACTGATTTGTTGAATGGAATAACCCATTTTCTAAGAATTAAATTCTCTTAACCTTAAAAGGTACACAGTATTTATTGATCATATATAGAGCCTCAAGAGTTATATCTCTTTTTAGAGTTATCATAATGAAAATATAGAGTTAGGAAAGTACCCTTATGGATGGCATTTAAAAACAATATGAATACATGAATCCATAAGGAAACTACATGCTAAATCAAAGGGGGTAAATAAGGAAGACAACATTTACTTTATATCACACTACTTGGTACTAGGTTAATATTTTAGGATAAACATAAGATATATCTTAGACTTTATTAACCAACAAGTCCATTTTATGTTATAACATTTGAAAATATAACACGAGAAATATTTTTGCAACTAAAGTTAAATTCCAAGGCAAATAGCAATTACGTAAGCATCAATACATCATATTATCACGTGCAACTCTGCTGTATTGTGTTATCACTTTGTTTAACAACAGTACCAAAAATGAGAGCATTGAAAAATATGGGGAAGAATGAAAAATATATATACCTCAATTAAAAAGCAGATAGACAAATTTACATGTGAGCTTTTCTTCATACTTTTATCTACCTCTCCCACCCGCTTCCATCTGGATCTCTCAAATTCACTTCAGAATCACTAAATTGAGTAATTGTGGTGATTAAAATTTGCTTAAAAGTATGCTGAAACTCTACCTACACTAATGTTTAGATTTGTGAAAATCTATTCATCAGTCATGTGAAAGAGCTGTAAAAAAATCTTCCTAAGGTGTATATCTTATTATATTGTAAATATACTAACAGAGTATGCTCAGTTATAAACACTTATTTAATAATAATGATTATCATTTATGTATAGAGAAACTAAAAAATGAGGTATTTTAACTTTAAATTCTCACTTCAGAGCATAGAGATTTAAATGAGACTGTGTATAAGAGATAATATAATTTTAAAATACAATTTTGATAATTTTAGAAGAAATTCAGGAGGACACAAACCAGAAACTTATGTGCATACAAATAAAGAAAAAATTTTTAAATGTTTTAGGAGATCATCTACCTGTTTATATCTTGTGTCAAGAGCTAGGTTTTAGTGTATAAATTATGCTTTTTATTATATGCAAGTGTCTCTTTTGTGTGCTAAAACTATAGCTTTATTTAATTTTATTTTTATATAATTTTCAATAGATTTCCAAATCTATTGCCTGTTAAATTTGTTTCTTGGTATATTTAATGCATATATTTAGTATGTTATAGTGCTAACTGACTGGCTCAGTACTAAGAATATTTAAAGCATAATTTAAATTTAAATAACTTAAAACTGAAATATCTCATATATTGATTTGAGCATATTAATTCATTATGCTTACATAAAATATAGTGTTTTATAGTAAAGATGATTGTATTAGAGTAGCAAAAGAGTGATGTTTATTTGACCTATATAAATTCTAGAAGATATTTAATGTGATTTTACTATTCAGAGCTATCATGGAGTTGATTTTGTTATTCAGAGCTATCACAGATATAAAAGGTTAATCAAAAGAAGGAATAATAATTATATAATGATAAAGTGGTCAATCCAGCAAGAAGATATAACATTTGCAAAAATCTGTACATCCAACATAGGAGCACATAAATATGTGAAGCAAATATTAACAGACTTGAAGGGAGAAATAGACAGCAATATAATATTAGTAGGAGACTTCAATACCCCACTTTCAATAATGGATAGATCATCCAGACAGAAAGTCAATAAGAAAACTTTCGACTTAAACTACACATTAAATCAGATGGACTTAACACACATTTACAGAGCATTCTATCCAACAGCAGCAGAATATAGATTCTTCTGAAGCACACACTGAACATTCTCCAGGACAGATCATACGTTAGGCCACAAAGCAAGTCTTTAAAAAGTTAAGTATATTGAAATATCAAGCATCTTTTCTAAGCACAATGGTATCAAACTAGAAATCAATTACAAGAAGAAAACTGGAAAACTCACGAATATATGAAGATTAAGCAACATGTGGCTAAACAACAAATGGTTCAAAGAAGAAATCAAAACAGAATTTAAAAATATCTTGAGACAAAAGAAAGTGGAAATACAACATACAGGAACTTATGAGATGAAGCAAAAGCAGTTCTAGGAGGAAAGTTTCTAGTAATAAGTGCCTACACTAAGAAAAAAGAAGAAGTTCAAATAAACAACCCAACTTTACACCACAAGGAACAAGCACAAATTTAGTAGAAAAATGAAAATAACAAAATCAGAGCAGAAATAAATAAAATAGAGAATAGAAAACCAATAGAAAAGATCAATGAAACTAAGACCTATTTTTTTGATAAGATAAACAAAATAGACAAAACTTTAGCTAGGCTTACTAAGAAAAAAAGGGAGGGAACACAAGTAAATAATATTAGAAATGAAAAGGGAGACATTACAACTGATATCATAGAAATACAAAAGAAGATTGACTATTATGAACAATTATACACCAACAAATTAGACAACCTATAAGAAATGAATAAATCCCTAGAAACAGATGATTTACCAAGACTTAATCAATAAGAATTAGAAGATGTGAACACCAATTACCAGTAAGGAGATTGAATCAGTAATCAAAAACCTCCCCAAAATGGAAAGTTCAGGATCATATGGCTTTGCTTGTTAGTTCTACCAAATATTTGAAGAACAATTAACACCAAACCTTCTCAAACTCCTCTCAAAACAGAAGAGAAAGAAAGACTCCCAAGCTCATTTTATGAGGCTAGCATTACCCTGATACCAAAAGTAGGCAAGGACACCCCAAGAAAAGAAAATTATAGGCCATTATATCTGATAAATATAGATACAAAAATCCTCAACAAAATATTAGCAAACCAGATTCAACAATACATTAAAAGAATCAGACAGCATAACCAAGTGGGATTTATTCCAGGAATGGAAGGATGGTTCAACATCTGCAAATTAACCAACGTGATATACCACATTAACAAAATGAAGGATAAAAAACATGATTATCTCAATAGATGCAGAAAAAGCATTTGACAAATTTCATCACTGTTTCATGATAAAAACTCTCAACAAACTGGCAATTGACAGAACACAACATATGACCAGCCCACAGCTAACATCATACTCAACAGTGAAAAACTGAAAGCTTTTCCTCTAAGATCAGGAACCAGAAAAGGATGTTTACTCTCACCTCTTTTATTCAACATAGTGCTTGCTAGCTACAACAATTAGACAAGAAAAAGACAAACAAACAAAAAACTGGAATCACCAAATTGGGAAGAAAAAATAAAACTGTCATTATTTGCTGATGGTATATTATATACAGAAAATTCTAAAGACTCCACCAAAAAAGTGCTAGAACTGATAAACAAATTTAGTAAATTTGCAGGATACAAAGTTAATATACAAAAATCAGTTGAGGTTCTATACACTAACAATAAAGTATCAGAAAAAGAAACTAATTTATAATTGCATCAAAAAGAATAAAGTATCTAGGGATAAATTTAACCAGAAGATGAAAGTTCTTTGCACTGAAAACTATAAGACATTAATAAAAGAAACTGAAGAATGCACAAATGGAAATACAACTGACCTTTGAACAACATGAGTTTGAACTGCAGGGATCCACTTATTTGTGGATTCTTTTTCAATAAATACATACTACAGTACTACCCAATCCGCAGTTGGCTGAATTTGCAGATGTAGAACTGCAGATACGCAGGGCCAACTGTAATTTATACGTGAGTTTTTAATTGCTCAGGGGTTGGTGACTTTAACCCTTGTATTAGTCAAGGGTCAACTACATATCCCATGTTCATTAATTGGAAGAATTATTATTGTTAAAATGTCCATACTCCCCCAAACAACCTACAGATTCAATGCAATCCTTACCAAAATTCCAATGACATTTTCACAGTAATATAAAAAAAATCCTAAAGTTTATATGGAACCACAAAAGACTCCAAATAGCCAAAGCAATCTTGAGATAGAATAACAAAGCTGGAGTATCACACGTCCTGATTTCAAACTATATTACAAAGCTATAGTAATCAAAACAGTTTAGTATTGGCATAAAAAAAGACACAAAGATCCATATAACAGAATAGAGAGTCCAGAAATAAACCCATGCATATATGGTCAATTAATCTCCAACAATGGAGCCAAGAATATATAATGAGGAAAGGATAGGTTCTTCAATAAATGATGTTAGAAAAACTGGACAGCCACATACAAAAATAATGAAACTGGACTCCCATTTTACACCATAGACAAAAATCAACTCAAAATACATTAAAGCCTTGAACATAAGACCTGAATCCATAAAACTCCTAGAAAAAAATAGGGTGTAAGCACTTTGACATTGGTCTTGACAACAATATTTTGAATTTGAAACCAAAAGCAAAGTCAGCAAATGCAAAAATAAGTGGGACTACATCAAACTGAAAAGCTTCTGCACAACAGAAGGAAACAATCAAAAAATGAAAACCATCAAAAAATGAAAAGGCAACCTATGGAATAAAAGAAAATATTTACAAATCATAGTTATAATAAGGGGTTAATTTCCAAAATACATAAAATCCTCATAACTTAATGGCAAAAGAGCAGACAAGCTGAAAAATAGGCAGAGGAACTGAATAGACATTTTCTGATGAAAACATACAAATGGGCAATAGGTACCTGAAAAGATGCTCAATACCACTAATCATCAGAGAAATGAAAATCAAAACTACATTGAAATATCCCCTTATACCTATTAAAATGACTATCATTAAAAGGAAGAACGGTAACAAGTGTTGGGGAGGATGTGCAGAAAAAGAAACCCACATTTACTCTTCTTGGGAATGTAAATTAGTGCAGCCACTTTGGAAAATAGTATGGAGATTCCTCAAAAAATTTAACAATAGACCTAACATATGATCTAGCAATTCCACTTCTGGGTATATATCCAAAGGAAATGAAAACAGGATATCAAGAGACATCTATACTCCCATGTTCATTCCAGATAATATGGAAACAACCTAAGTGTTCATCAACAAATGAATGGATAAGGAAAACAGTAAAATAATAAATTCCTATCTCTTGATAGTAACAAAAGACTACAACCTAATTTGGCTATATTCTTTATCTTGGATATTTTTTAAAAATTGAAACAAAAGTTATCTGATGTAATTTCATAATTTTTAGCTTCATTTTAAATTGACTACTTTTGCTAGTGTCTAAGATTTAGACATGTCAAGCTCAGTGAAGTCATAAGATATTTGTTCCATTTTAATGAAAAATTCTACCATTATAAACAAGCACTGATTACATTTTTAGAAGTTTTATCTACCAGCTAATAAAATAACATGCATTAGTCTTGTTACTTTGCACTGTAAAATAACCTAAAATAGACTTTTCTCTATTAACACAGATATGGCTTTTTGAATATGTCATGCAACCTGAGAACATGTGATTCAGCTTTTGTTTTGGTTCTATTTTCTGAAATTCAAGAGCAAGTCTTTTTGGCTCTGAAAAATCTCCTGCCTCTCCTGTAATTATCTAAGAAGGTTGCAGTGATATTTTACATCAGTGGCTCTACATAAAACTAAATATAAAATTATGGTGGAGATAATTAATTTTTCTGTATCACTTAATCAGGGTCATTAAGGTTTAACACTGCTCTTAAACTGTTAAAAATAATAGCATGATTTCAAATGATTTTTATACTTTGGTAATAACATAGATCATGTTCAAAAGATAGCTGCTCAAGTCCATTCTCTAGTAGGTCTGTGTCTTTATTCCCGTCTTACCCCTAGGTTCTTCATGACATTTTTTTTCTTAGATTCCATACATATGTGTTAGCATAAGGTATTTGTCTTTCTCTTTCTGACTTACTTCACTCTGTATGACAGACTCTAGGTCCATCCACCTCAGGATACAGGGAGGGGGAAGGGTAAGCTGTGACAAAGTGAGAGAGTGGCATGGACACATATACACTACCAAACGTAAAATAGCTAGTGGGAAGCAGCCGCATAGCACAGGGAGATCAGCTCGGTGCTTTGTGACCACCTAGAGGGGTGGGAGAGGGAGGGTGGAGGGAGACACAAGAGGGAAGAGATATGGGAACATATGTATAACTGATTCACTTTGTTATAAAGCAGAAACTAACACACCATTGTAAAGCAATTATACTCCAATAAAGATGTTTAAAAAAAAGATAGTTGCAATTATTACAAGAGTTATTTTATGGTTTAATTCTCATACCTCATCTTCAAAACATACTCCATATATACTCTGTTAATATGGATATCACTTTTAATAATGTTGTTTTCCCATTACTAGTTTTTGGGAAGAGTTAACTTCATACAAATAAATAATGTGTCATGACAATAATTTATAAAAATTTCTCTTAGCTTAACTCTTAAGATCACCTAATGATAAAGGCACAATAGCAATAAACTTTTTGATTTTGTGTTCTAACCTCAGAAAAACAGCTTGAGAGGCTATTATGCAAACCATACAATCTAAGTTCACTAGAATTAAAAATAAGATGGAAATTTTATGATAAAGCCACATGCTAACTTTTGGAATTATTTCAGTATTTTCATACTTTTTTCCTTCACATATGCATGATATTATTTTGTATTTCTTTAAAAATGTCTCACACAGTTTTTCCTAAGAGAAATAAATGCCATAACATTGTTGGTTATCATCACTTCACATTATAAGGTACTATACTTCAAGAATTCTAATGTTTTTCATTCACTCAATTGGAGTCTTATCCTTCAAAGTTACATCACAAAGTTACGTTACAAAGAATGCAGCCAAAAATAATTTATATGACAAAATCTTTGGTTAATTCTGAAATACTCTCATGCTATTTTTACTTTTTTTTTTTTTTTAATTTCTTCGAATTTGCTGTAACAAGAGTCAGTCTTTCTACTAGAAAATCAAGTCGCCTTCAGTTATAGCTACCGAGCAAATCAAGTATGCAGAGCAGTGGAGTAGAGAAGAACGATCCACCCTGAATCTGCATGGTATCCATCCTATTATACAACATATGAAATCTTCTAGACTATTTATAAATGCCTCTCAAATTAAGCTTTTGATTTGTGTATGTACTTATTTGTTTAAGAAAGGGTATAATGGCCTCTATTGGTACAGAAAAAAAACACCAATGCTTACATCTTCAAAGCAATAATAAAAATATTTTGTAATTAAAATAAAATTTATGAAGCTCATGCACAAGTTGTTCATGTTGCATTGTAATTTTTGAAATAATTACCCTCAATTCATTTATGCAAATAAACAGTAAGATACACTCAATTGTTACATACATAAAGCACCTACTTAAGTATAGGTTATAAGGTTATTGAGCATGTTTCACTGTAGGGGCTATGAATTATTGATGAAATAATGAGAATTTAGTAGTTTTAGGGAATTTATTATTTTAAAGTATGTATTGACTACAGCTGTATTTGTGAACAATCATAATAATAACAGAATTTATTGTGACAAGAACTGTGCTGTTTTATTTGTAGCAGCATTTTTAACTTTACAACAACCAGATCAATTCACATTATTGTAACTCATACTGATCTCTGTTCCTATAGTTCTTCCTTTCCTAAAATATGTAACTCATATTTTATAACAAAGGAAACTCAGCCTTAAGAATTTGTATTTTAGGACAATGTACTATACTGTAAGGGCAAATGCCATTTTCACACCAAGTTTTCTGTCTCCTGAACGTAAAATCTCAATACCTATTTTATATCAGCACTCAATGTAATGGCGGGACATTTAAATATGGAATTTAAAGAATTAGCTCATCAATAAAAATTGTGATTATATTTTATGAGAATTAATAAAAGAATGTGGAGTATTATAATGGCATGGGTTTTTAATATAAAAGCACATGCAATTTTTTAAAAGGTTATAATTTTAAAAATTTATTTGTTATTGTATTTATAATGTACATCAGTCTTAATTTCAAACAATTTTTATAAAATGCAAGACTTATTTGGTAATTTTTATATTGGACTTAATTGCTAACATTCTTTAGGTCTCATCAAATATACAAAGTAAAAACAGATTTCGTTGCTATCTTATTTAGGAGACTGAATTATTTTAATCATTGGATATTGTAAATGAAGCAAACTGGTGCCCATTTTCTCATAAGTTTTCTTAGGAATAACTAAAGAAGGATTTCCACAGTTTTGTCAAGTTAGCATGAAACAATATTTGTTCCAACTTCCCCTCCCCTCTTCCTCTCTTTCCTTCTCTCCTCTCTTTACCTCCATTCATTCCTTCCTTTTGTGTTATGCCTAATATTTTTATTATTTTTTAAATATACATGCATTAAAATTTACTGATTTTGGTGTAGAAGTCTATGAGTTTTAGTTCATGTATAGGTTTGTCTAATGACCACTATGATCAGGATACAGAAGAGATCTATCACCCCAAAAACTCGTTTGTGTTGCATCTGTCGTGAACACTCCCTCCAAACCTGACCTCTAACATCCACTGATCTCTGTTCCTACAGTGTTTCCTTCTCTAAAATATATAAAATGGCACCATATAGTTGGTGTTCTAAGCAGACTGTTTCTTTGTTCCTGATTTTCTGCCAAAATCTGTTTCTCAAGACTTCTCTTTAATTTATTCCTTTCCAATACTTTATTTTCCAACTTAAGATAACACAATTTTGCTGAAAAAGAAAAGAAATTCTGACTAGTGCAAAGGAAATTATTGCAAATAATCTGTATATTAGAAACTAAAGGTTGTTAACTTCGGAATAATGACTTTTGGTTACTGCATGTCACATTTTAATTTATATGTTTAAACATAGAGTAGTCATAGTTTATACTATTTTTTATTATTGATTTCCATTTATATCATCTCATGTGCATTAACTGGTCATTAACAATTTGTAAATTTATTCCATAATTATTTATTAATTGCTTATAAAAATGCAGATTCTGTGGTTCTGTTGTGAATAAGCATAGGTAAGACCTTCATGTACCCTGTAGCCCAGTATGAAATTTACACTTGACAATTTGTAAGTGTAAACAATTACAAATACAATATTTGTAAACAATACAAACATTGTAAACAATACAAATACATTTTTCCCGAGGCATCTATTTTGTTTTTAATATTTTAATTACACATTATTATATTATAATTATTATTACATACCTATATCTATAAACTCAGATAAACCTTTTAAATTATTTTCTAAGGATTTTCAAGGAAAAAATAGTTGGGATAAAGGGTATAAATCTTTTACAGTTCTTGATAAATGCTTGAAAATTATTAATGAGAAAGTACCATCTGATAAATATTATGAGAACGTCCCTCTCACTGCATGCTAGCCAGGAATGAAAGTTAATAAATGAACTGTTTGCCAGCAAATTGTCTCTTGACCTTTTCATTATTTCTCTAATTATTTCTAGTGAGTTGAATTGGTCCCTCATAAAAAAAAAAATTATTTCCTTTAATTGCTTAGAAATTTTACACATTTTAATTGTAGTTCTCATAATTTTTATGTAGATTATTGAATAACAATGTTTTTAGTTGGTTGTTACATTTGTAACAAACACAGTTCCCATTAATCTATCATTTTCACGATTTTAGCAACCTTGCTTAACTCATTTATAATGAACCTTGCTTAACTCATTTATAACAAAGTTTAATCAACATATGAAATAGGAAATTGCTTTTATTAGAATTAATCCTATACTGCCTAGTCTAATCATGTCATCAGTAAGTCACACAATTTAACATAGTTTTTTTTTTAATGTACTAATACTTTTTTTTTTTTTTTTACTTATTTTTGGCTGCATTGGGTCTTCGTTGCTACACGCGGGCGTGAGCTACTCTTCGTTGCAGTGCGCAAGCTTGTCATTGCGGTGGCTTCTCTTGTTGCGGAGCACGGGCTCTAGAGCGCAGGCTCAGTAGTTGTGGCACACAGGCCTAGATGCTCCGCGGCATGTGGGATTTTCCCAGACCAGGTCTCGAACCTGTGTCCCCTGCATTGTCAGGAGGATTCTTAACCACTGCCCCACCAGGGAAGCCCTTTAACATAGTTTTTAATTAACATATTGAATATATGTAAGTCAGGGTCTTCTAAGAAGCAGATGCCAAGACAGGATTAAAATGCACAGGTTTTATATTAGGAGAAATGTCCATGTGAGACAAACTAGGGAAGAAGCCAGGTAAGACTGGGAGAGCCTCAGACAGTGACATTAAGCGTGATTCCAGGTTAAGGAGAGAAGGACAGATGGTTGGGAAGAAACTTCCTAGACTGTCACACAGTTTTAAGAAGTTTTGGCAAAGCGCATGCGGTGTTCTAGAATCCAAAAAAGACCTACCAGGCACTGTGCATCTTTCTCTGTGATAGGGGATGATGCAAGATTTAGCCCTTGTCTTTTATTTCGGAGGGCATGTGTTAGCACACTCCAGATCACTGGAACCTTAAAAATTTCATGGAAATGGTTTGCTACCTTTTTTTTTTTTTTTTTTTAAGTGTTCCAGGATTTTACTAGGGAAAATGTCTTGTTGAGAGCCACCAGTAAGACTGCAAAGCAAGTCACACCCTGAGGAAAGGAGAGGAAGAAAAGATGAGGTGAATGAGTCTTAGGCTACTGTGCAGTCTAAGAAAGGTCCAACAAGGCACTGGGGAGTGTTCAAGCCAAGATGAGCCTTCAGAAAAGACCTGTGAATCCTAGAAATGGATTCGCCTAGGTATCTCTGGCATGCTCCTTCTTAGACTGGAAAGCCTGGCATTGGTGCAGATGTCTCAGTGGGTTTCAGAGTCCAGTGACTGGGGTCCTTGATCAGTGACACTCCCTGTAATTGCAGTCTGACAAGCACATACTCATGGACACCATAATCTATTTTACAGTATTAGCATACATGTGTTTAATAGCAAAATATATATAACATGGACTATGGTGTCGGACAGAAATAAGATTAAATCCTATTTCTACCATCTTTAGCTGCAGGACCATAAATTAGATAAGTTACATCTCTGAGACTGTTTCCTCAGCTGAATAAGTGGATATAATAACACTGTACTACATGAGGAATAAATAATATGTAAAATAGCTGGCTCTGAGTAGGTAAGCAAGATAAGTGTTATGCAATGTTAGCTCTAAGATTTTCTCTATCTGTAGAGTAAGGCTAAGATTATGATCAATCATGAATCTGAATGTGGCTCAAATAGTTAAGAAAATGGCACCTTAGAAACCACATGCATAAATTTAAAGAAATAAGGGCTTTGGTTTCTGTAATTAGGAGTCCAGGTCTCAGACACAGATGCATACTATCGTCTTTGTCTGTGGATGTGAATAATTCACTGATGACAAAGAGTTTTGGCTATAGGGAAAGCTACAGAAAGAAGAGCTAAATCATTCAGGGAATTAACAGAAGTGTCAAGGCATTTTGAACCTATTCAGATATTAAAGCATTCTTAGAAGAACAAGATGAAAAAATAAATAAATAAAGCATTTCTACATGCCAGAAATACCAGCATAATTATCAATGATATCTGAATTAAGATAAGCTCACAGAGGGAATTTCCTGGCGGTCCAGTGGTTAGGACTCAGTGCTTCTACTGCAGGGGCCATGGGTTCAATCCATGATCAGGGAACTAAGATACCGTAAGCTGCGCAGCGTGGCCAAAGAAAAAAAGATAAGCACATAGATTATACAGATACTTGTGATTTTAACTCTCTCTGAATTTTATTTTACAGTCAACTATGAACTTGTGAAATTTCTTGTACCTACATTCTAATTCAGTATATAAAGTAACATAGGGAAATGTATGTGGCACATTCACTTGTGGTACTTGTGTCTAGATCCACTTGGACTTAAAGGCAAAGAAAAAAGACGAACCTCATCCATTACACATAACAGTTACAATAAACAAAAGATTAGGTAAAATAAAAATTACAGAGCACAAGGACCTGAAGTATAGGGGGAATTTATCAAGAGGATTAATTCCCTCTAATGAAAAAACACTTTTCTTGAATAGCAGACTTTTAATGGTAACAAGTATAAATGGTTTAGAACGAAACATAGATATTCTGAGTAGAATATTTAGTAGGCTGCAGTGATTTGGTCAGTATAATTTTCAAATCATTTACCATTTAATATTGACACTCCTACTAAAATGATTCATGCAGGGAAAACGCTTGTGCTTTAGCTACAGTTGGATTTTCCAAGCTAACATCAATTAATTTATATAAAATGAAATCAGAGCTACTCATCTAGTTGTTTACTAAATGTTTTTTAATGTCTCTTGATTTTAGTAAGCTCTTATTGTATTCAATAAATTGAGTATTATGAAATCTGTTGGCACAGAGATTTTATAAAGAATTGATAGAACTGAGGAGATGAAGTTAAAAAGAGAAGGTAAAAATGGGCTGCACTTCAATAATGCCTGAAGAAACTTTTACAGATATTGTAATTTTCAAATGTACAATATGTTTACAGATTTGCCCTGCATTTAGTCTGCCTTGTTTTATTTTGATTTTTGTTGAGTCTCCTGCCTGCTTGCTAAAAGCTAGGATGCTTCAGGCCCATGTACAATTGAAAGCAGAGGCATCCTTGAGCTTTAAAGCATTGAACAAACTGGAAAATGCATCATACCACATACTGAAGTGAAAGAAGTCTGTGTTTTTGTGTTTTTCTTTTTAAATAAAAATTTTCAAAAAGTTAAAACAAAAAGAGACAAGGTTGATTAAAGGAAAAAAAAAAAGGCATGTATCCCTTTCCCGGTTTGTGGACACAGAATTATGTTATATGCTCACTTTCAAATCCATTCCTATTATGAGTTATAATGTTTATCATCTGTTGGTTATATTGTAAATATTGGGTTAGCCAAAAAAGTTCGTTTGGTTTTTTTCCATAAGATGGCTCTAGTAGCGCTTAGCTGTCTTTAACTTCATTCAAAACAATTCTGTTAGATTGCATTGTGACAGCTGTCATATCAGTGTGCATTAAAAAAAAGCTTATCAAAATTGGTGAATTTTTGTGTAATCATTTTAATATTGGAGATGGAAGAAAAAAGCAACATTTTCAGCAAATTATGCTTTATTATTTCAAGAAAGGTAAAAAAAAGCAACTGAAACGCAAAAAAAAAGATTGGTGTAATGCATGGAGAAGGTGCTGTGACTGATCAAATGTTTCAAAAGTGGTTTGAGAAGTTTCGTGCTGGAGATTTTTCGCTGGATGATGCTCCACAGTCAGGTAGACCAGTTGATAGTAATCAAATGGAGACATTAATTGAGAACAATCAACATTATACCATGCGGGAGACTGCAGACATACTCAAAATATCCAAATCAAGCATTGAACATCATTTGAACCAGCTTGGTTATGTGAATCACTTTGATGTTTGGGTTCCACATTAGTTAAGTGAAAAAAAACCTTCTTGACCGTATTTCCACACGCGATTCTCTACTGAAACATAATGAAAACGTTCGTTTTTAAAACAAATTGTGATGGGCCATCAAAAGTGGACACCGTACAGTAATGTGGAACAGAAGAGATAGTGGGGCAAGAGAAATGAATCACCACCAACCACAGCAAAGGCTGGTCTTCATCCAAAGAAGGTGATGTTGTGTATACGGTGGGACTGGAAGGGAGGTCCTCTATTATGGGCTCCTTCCAGAAAACCAAACAATTAATTCCAACAACTACTGTTCCCAATTAGACCAACTGAAAGCAGCATTTGACGAAAAGCTCCCGGAAATAGTCAACAGAAAGCACATAGTCTTCCGTCAGGATAATGTAAGACCACATGTTTCTTTGATGACCAGGCAAAAACTGTTACAGCTTGGCTGGGAAGTTCTGATTCATCTGCCGTATTCGCCAGACATTGCACTTTCGGATCTCCATTTATTTCGGTCTTTACGAAATTCTCATAATGGAAAAAATTTCGATTCCCTGGAAGACTGTAAAAGGCACCTGGAACAGTTCTTTGCTCAAAAAGATAAAAAGTTTTGGGAAGAGGAATTATGAAGTTGCCTTAAAAATGGCAGAAGGTAGTGGAACAAAACAGTGAATGCATTGTTCAATAAAATTCTTGGTGAAAATGAAAAATGTGTCTTTTATTTTTACTTTAAAAACCGAAGGAAATTTTTGGCCAACCCATAGTTTTTCAGTGTTCTAGTTCTGTTTTTATTTTTCCTCATAACTGAAAAATATTATTTCTCATTACAAGCTTTCATATGTCTGAATTTTTTTCTCTAAATACTTAATTTTTATACATTGGCTGGTTGTGATCTTTATTTGTTGGGTAAAAAATTTTAAATATTTTTCAAAGTACATATACTGGGTCTTCTTTTAAAGGAGAAAATCCAATAAATGATTTTTTTATCTTCCATAAAAAAGACAGTAGGTTTGAGGAATGGGTTCTGATATTCCTGTGTCCCATTATCAGATTCCCCTAATTCATTTTTTAAAATATATTTGACATATAACATTGTGCCAATATAATGTGTATAACATGTTAAATTGATACATTGTGATGTGATTACCACTGTAGTGATAATTAGAACCTTTACTGAATTACATAATTATCATTTCTTTTTAGTGATTTAAAACATTAAGTTCTAGTGTCTTAGCACATTTAGTGATTATAATACAATATTGTTCTCTATATTTATGATACTGTTCACTAGATCTCTAGGACTTATTTACCACTCAATGCCAAGTTTGTACACTTAAACAGCAAATGTTCTATCCACCCACCACCGTTCCCTGTAACCACCATTTGGCTCTCTGTTTTTATGAGTTTCGCATTTTTAGATTCCACATATAAATGATATTGTACAGTATTTTTTTCTCTGTCTGAATTATCTCACTTAGCATAATGTGCTCAAGGTCCATCCATGTTATTGGGAAAGGCAGGATGTCTTTCTTTCTCATGGCTAAATAATATTCCAATGTATATAGAGTGGACACTTGAACAACATGGGTTTGAACTTCCTGGGTCCACTTATAAGAGGATTCTATTTCCACTAAATATATTCATACTACATGATCCAAGTTTGGTTGAACCCCAGGATATGGAACCATGGAAATGGAGGGCTATCTATAAAGTTATACTCCATTTATCCATTGTGGGGAGGGTTGGCATATACACCACCATCTTTTATCCATTCATCTGTTGATGGGCATTTAGGTTGTTTCCATATCTTGGATATTGTAAAAATTGCTGCAATAAACATGGGAATGAATATTTCTCTTAGATATCCTGTTTTCATTTTCTTTGAGTATATACCCAGAAGTAAAACTGCTGGACCATACGGAAGTTCTATTTTTAATTCTTGAGGAACCTCCATGTCATTTTCCATAGTGGCTGCACCAATTTACATTCCCACCAAGAGTGTACAAGGGTTCCCTTTTAGTCACATCCTCACCAAGACTTGTTATCTCTTGTCTTCTTAATAATAGCTATTCTAACAGGTATGAGGTTATATCTCATTGTTGTTTTGATGTGTATTTCCCTGAGGATTAGTGATATTTTCATCTTTTCACATACCCATTGGCCATTTGGATATCTTCTTTGGACATATGTCTGTTTAGTTCCTCTGCTCATTTTTTAATTGGATTTTTTGTTGTTATTGAGTTGTATAAGTGCTTTACATATTTTGGTTATTAACCCCTTAGCTGAAATACGATTTGCAAAAGCTTTCTCTCATTCTGCATGATTTTTTGTTGTTTCTTTTGCTGTATAGAAGCTTCTAAGTTTGGTGTACTCCCATTTGTTGATGTTTGCTTTTGTTGTTTTTGCTTTTGGTGTCATATCCAAAAAATCACTGCCAAGATCAATGTCAAGGAGCTTCCTCCTATTCCCTGTATTCTTGAACACAAGTCAGCTCTATGACTTTTGCCAAGACTGACTACTCTCATGGGGACAGGAGAGATGAAAAAACAAATGGAGGAAAGAGGGTCCAGAAAACAATGTAAGGCCCAAATGTACATGACAAAAAATAAGATGACTTCCAGCAATATTTCATAGTCTTTCAGTAAGGACAGACATGTGGTCCTTCACTCTCTTATTGAGAAAAGCTAGATAAACTTGGTGAAAAGAGAAGTTGAAAAGACTGAGTTTCCATATAGTGTGTACTCACCCTATCAATCCCATGAAAGAAGCAAAATGTCAAGCAGGACAACCCTGTGCTTAGAGGTTCGGTCTATTGAAAACAATCATAAACATCATGTGGAACAAAAAAATTATTGTCTAGGGTAGAACAGATGACTGTGCCAAACCCTAACAGTCAGTGCTCTGCTGTGGTTGGGTCATCAGAATTATTAGAGATCAGTCATCCTTAATCAGAAATTCAGCATATTTAATAAACAAAGAAAAACAGCATCACTGAGCACTAACTATATGTGAGTAGTTCTTTTGTACTTTTTCAAGGTATGATTTCTTCCAAAATAGAAATGGAAGCCACTTGTGAATAGTCATGGCAGGCCCAAAGAGTAACAGACAAAGTAATTACTAAGACAGTTGTATAAGAATGGCTTCATGCTTGCTTCAGCAGAACATATACTAAAAATTGGAACGATACAGAGAAGATCAGCATGGCACTTGCGCAAGGATGAGATGCAAATTCACAAAGCATTCCATATGTTTGAAGTTTGGGATTAACATATACGCACTGCTATACATAAAACAGATAACCGGGCTTCCCTGGTGGCACAGTGGTTGAGAGTCCACCTGCTGACGCAGGGGACGAGGGTTCGTGCCCTGGTCCGGGAAGGTCCCACATGCCGCGGAGCGGCTAGGCCCGCGAGCCATGGCCGCTGACCCTGTGCGTCCGGAGCCTGTGCTCCGCAACGGGAGAGGCCACAGCGGTGAGAGGCCCGTGTACCGCAAAATAAATAAATAAATACACAAACAAACAAATAAATAAATAAAATTTTTAAAGTGTCCCTTTAAAAAAAAAAACAGATAACCAACAAGGACCTACTGTAGAGCACAGGGAACTATACTCAATATTTTCTAATAACCTATATGGAAAAGGATCTGAAAAAGAAAAAATATTTAGAAATATACACACACACATATATAACTGAATCACTTTGCTGTACATCTGAAACTAACACAACATTGTAAATCAACCATACTTCCATTAAAAAAAAAAGAATAGCCTCAATGGTCTTAGCATTTATCTTTTAAGAAGTGACTCACAATGAGCGCTGACAATTAAACAGATTATCTGTTCATAAACAATAAGAGATTTCGTGTTGATTATTTAAGTTTACATCCAAGACAGTTGCAAGTTAACCATTTAATTTTAGAAAATACCCCCTTTAGGCTTAAGTTTATTCCCCTTTCATTTATTAGTTCTGTAACTGACTGAATAGAAATAACGGAAGTATTTACTTCTCCTGATTTCATTCACATGGTCAGTTGCCTTTGTAAAAATGAATCTTACCAAGTCAAAAAACACTGCACTGACAAGCTGTGAGCAATGACAATAATTTCACTAATGCAGTTGCCAAGTACACTAATTATCCTAATGATGGTTCAGTCGCCTGATAATCACATCCCCCAAGGATCATATACAGTCAACCCACACAGCTGCAGAGTCCTCTCCAGGCTCATTTTGCTTATTCCTGTCTCAGTAAAAACTACATAATATTACTTTATTAGCATAAAATAATCATCATAGCTGAACATGAGCTGAACAGAGAGCTAGACTGCTGAAGGGTAATCGAGGAGACTCCTACATGAGGTGCTTAGTCCTGTCATTCATTTCTCCAACGCCTGATAGAGCCATAATTTAGACCAGAAATCTGCTTCCATCTAAAGTAATGCTGTGGATTTTGAAGGGATAAAAATACTTAAGTGATCTATTTTCCTAAATCAATGGGCACACTGACTGATAAAAATATTTTGAAATCCTAAGTGATGTCTTTATAGGTTTGCTGGAAATTTTTTTTTCTTTCCTTCCTGAATTCTCAAGCAGTGACCCAAAATGGCTTTCACAAGTCTATCGAATTTTAAAGTCTAATTTGCAATAAAAGAGTATTTACCTTATCACAGAGTTAAGAGAGCACCACTTGTATTTGGGGAAAGGAGACTTAATGGTTATTTATTCCACATTCAATCATTTTGCGAAGATTTTTTTTATACTTTAAATTTCTTGATTAGACTTTTTCAAGAACTGGGAAGGGTTTGAGATTTTGCCAGCTGTGTGCTAACAAGTTAGTCTGTCACAGTTTAACAGATGCAGAAAAAGAGGTTCCAGGTTAGGGACAAAAGATTTTGCTGTTCATGGCACAGCATATAGCATAAGCTGCATGTTTGCATTAGTTCCCTTTGTCCCCTGTGTCTTATGGGGCAATGTGGAGCCATGTGTGTGCATGCTGCCCACACAGGTGGTTTGTATCACAACTGAGAAATATAAGGTTAGGAAACCCCAATCTTTTAAAGAATCTACTAGAAACCTGCCTCATGTTTACCCTGAAGGGACGGATTATCTTTATTATCCTGGACAGCAATCAAACCTGCTATCTGCCCCACAGCAAGAAACTATCCCTATTTTCAGCCTTGAAAATGTAGTTCAGAAAAATATAGCAGAGTAAAGTCTCTGCTTGTAAGATGTGTAGAAACGCAGGAGACGAATGGAAATGATCTCCCAACAGATTTTCCAAGTTTATAATCTGATAAATAATTTTCAAAAACTGCCACTCTCCAGATATGCTTTATTTTGTTATTATTTACAACTTTCCTTTTGTTTTCATTTGTTTGTTTGTTTTGAGTGGAATGCTAACATAGAACAAAAGGAAATAAGGACAGAGCAGGTATGTAAGATTGGGTTCTCCAAATATAGATGCCGACAGAATTATACATGCAAGATACTTGTTGGGAGTAAAGGATTTATAGATAAAGGGGAAAGGAAGCAGTTTTGGGCAGAGAGAACTTTCAGAAAACTATACAAATCTGGCTCTTGTAAAAGGGAAGAGGGAGGTAAAGGAGGGCTGGACAGAACTGCAGTGAAATTCTGGGAAACTTACAATCCCAAGAGGAGTCTCAGAGTACCCATGTGATTTCAGTCATTGACTGAAGAGAGCATGGGCTTCGTTTATATGCTGTCAGATCCCGAATATCTAGCAGGTATAGTTTGTCAGCTAAATATACTCCTAGAAACAAGTTCTCTCTTGAGAGATCTCCTCAGAGCATTCACAGAACTGCTGTAACAAGGACAGTAAAACTTGCAAGGGTAGTTAAAAGCCACAGTTTATTCCTGTCTGGAATGACCTCTGTTTCATACACGTTTCAAAGGTTTCCACCCTGGAAGGTATTATTAAAGCTAAGTAATCTTATGTTTTGCAATTGGAGAATAAGATATAAATCCACAGCTCCCTGTGATATAACATAAAAATTGACAGGCAGAAGCAAAATGAACAAAAGAGATTTCAGAGTTATAGCATAGAACAGAGCAAACATTTTCTTTAAAAAACTTGATAGTAAATATGTTTAGCTTTCATATCACACTCTCTGTCACAACTACCCCACTCTGCCTTTGTAGTATGAAAGCAGCCATAGACATATAATCAAATGGGACTGTGTACTAATGAAATTTTTTCCAAAAACATTGGTGGGCCAGATTTGGTCCATAGACCATCGTTTGCCAACTACTGATGTAGAATAATGTACTATCTATTCTGCACATAGAAATGGACGAACAGATGACAGTTCCCATCTAAAAAGTATGGAAGCCAAACATTGGAGATATACATTTTCTCTGAAAAGTTATAATATTGGCTAGTAAAGAAAGCATCTTTAGAACACACAAACATCCACTGTTGTATGAAATTCTTCTGTGCTTTCGGAGCACAGAAGATGATTCAGGTAAAGGTCATGTAGTCATTTATACTTCAATAGAACAAGTAAGCATACGGAGGGTTGGCAAAGGGCTGGAGAAATGAAGAGGTTATATATAAATGTAGCCCAATATTTTCTATTTTTAGCACGTCCTGTATTGAAATGAAGATATTTAATAGAAAAAAACAATTTACATGTACTTATTAGTATACAAATTTGAGACAGAACCTAGAAAACAGCATCAGTGATAATAAGGTATAGAAGTTTTCATTTTGTTCTCAAGCAAAAAATAAATTAAAAAAAGAGTCACTGGTTACCCAAGTAAATATACAATCCTTTGATTTAGTTTGTGCTCTCCTAAAACATCACCTAATTCTCATGTAGGTGGCTTACATGGTAAATGATCCCAAGAAGTAGGAATAAAGCGGGGCAAAAAAGGGAATAACTACATACAAGGTTGCAGTTGTCACAGTTGCCTTGGTAGATAACACAGATTCACTTCCTCTGCGACCTCTGGCAGGTCATGCTTGCCACCCAGAATTGTCTGATTGTCTGAAATTTTTTTTTCCCCTGGGGATAGACATTATTGACTTATTTTATTTCATCTAGTCCTTTTAACTAGCACAGAATAATTCTGTAAACAATCCACTTGTTTTTTTAAAAACTATTTCAACTTTTTTTTTTTCCACTGAAACCTTCCTAATTCAAAAGTAATCCTGGGATACATCAGCACCATCTAAAATCAAAGGCTAGAGAGCACTGTTTCAAAATATGAGAGCACTGATCCTACTGTCCTTATGCATGTCCAAATCGACTCTTTCTTTTACTACTCCACACCCAATTTGATTATAAAATCCCACCTGGAACTAGTCCAAATGCAGAGTACAAATGGGATTGACTAAAGCTAGTGGGCTAGTTACTAGTTATATAAAAATGTTCATTAACAGAATTATATCCTTTTAGAGCCAGATGATAAACATATTTCAATTTAAATACAAACTCTGATTAATTGGTAGGGGCTGCCTAGAGGTCTGGGTTGAGAACACTTGCACTTGTAGGCTGAATGAATAAGCACTCCTTGGCTAATTATTGATATATGCAGGGACACAAAGTAGAGTAGTGGCTACTTCTGAGCTAAATATTCACATACCGTGCCCTGGAGAAATTTTAATGAGGGCCATCAGGGAACCCACTTATACTAGCTGTAAACTTGGCCAGTTAACTCTGTTGTACTTGTTTCTTTATTTATAACATGGGACTAATATTAGTACCTGCCTAAGGATTTGTGTTCGTTTTACTGAGGGGAGGGGTGGTACATAAATGAAACTAACTTAATAAATTGCTTAGCACTGTACCTGACAAAAATTAAGGGATTAATAAATGCTAATTTTGGTAATTATAATAACCGTGACCATGTAAGCCATCAGCAACATTCACCTGTGTCAGGCACTGTGCTAAGAGCTTTATATCCTTTTCTTTCTTCACAACAAAAATATAAAACAGATATTTTTACTACCATTAGATAAACAAAGACAACAAACTACTGAGAATTTTATGTTGCCTTACATAAAGTCAAAATTTAGTTTGGGGAGCAGAAGTAAAACCAGGTCTGTGATTTACTGACTGTGGCAACCTCTATTATATTTATTCTTGTAATAATAACTTATATTAGTAGTATAAATAAAATTGATATATTTTGTTTGAATAGGATATTTCTGAAAGCTCTGTCATCATCTGAACTTATGAGTAAAATGAATATAGGTATTAGCCTATGAGTGAAAATTTTCTTAGAAAAAAATTTACAGGATATTTCTTTTAGGAAAAAGGGAAACAAAGTTATATTAACCATTTAGAGAGAGAGATATTAAGTATGCTCACATTAAAATGTGTAATTAGTCAGAAATATTTTCTATTATCATCATAGGCAACAATACAAATTATGATACAAGTAAGTAAAAATTTTTCTTCCTAAAAGTAGATAAATAAATATCTCTAATCTTCCTGGATGGATCTTGGGAGTAAACAAGTTAATGATATGAGAGCTGCTCCTAAAATTTCAACCTTCAGGGAGACACAAAATCAAATATACCAATAAAATGTATAAGGTATACATTGCTAAAAGGAAATCCCCAAATCCATATTGTATTGGAAGGTAGACTAAATAGCTGTTCACCAAGGATGCCTTTGCACCACCATAGAAGTATTCTTTCCCACAACATTGTGATCTGGCTTGACCTTGTGATTTGCTTTGATCAATGACATGGCAGTGTGCATATTCTTGTGATTTAAGAAAAGAAACAAGTCAGTTTGGCAAAAGCAGGATAGTGATGGAGACAGTGGTCAGAGAAGAGGTCATAGAATTAGATCTCACAGACAACTCTTTACTATTTGAAATCACTATTAGTTACAATTGTCTTAACTGTAAATATTCTCTAGGATTGAAATTGCTTTTGTACCCATTCTACAACCTTATTCCAGAATGTAGTAACTGAAAAGAATATATAATTGGGAAACACCAATACCCCCAAGTTTGAAAGTTTCTGAGTAGCTTCTTGGTGAATCTCTACACAAATTATTCAGGATAGAAACCAAAAATGTTTATTTGTGCTCAGGGCAGATTTTAAATTATAAGGCAGTATCACCTCTCTCGTTGGTTGTTTCCATTGTCATGAGACTGCATGCTTTATTATTTATTTATTTTTGTTTGCATTGGTCTTCGTTGCTGCACTTGGGCTTTCTCTAGTTGTGTCGAGTGGGGGCTACTCTTTGTTGCAGTGCACAGGCTTCTCGCTGCGGTGGCTTCTCTTGTTGCAGAGCACGGGCTTGCGGGTTCTAGAGCGCAGGCTCAGTAGTTGTGCTGCATGGGCTTAGTTGCCCCGCGGAATGTGGGATATTCCCGGACCAGGGATCGAACCTGTGTCCCCTGCATTGGCAGGAGGATTCTTAATCACTGCGCAACCAGAGAAGTCTCAGCTTGCATTATTTTTTAAAATAAAAGCCCATATTTCTTTCAATATTTTAAAGGATATTCAGAGTACTTCTTTTTCTCAGAGTAACTTCTACTTTAATTATATTCCATACTTATTGTAGCTTACTTCCAGACATGCTAACCCTTCTGTCACTTCTTTGTGCCCATGGAAATCAGTCCTTCCAAAATAACTTCTAAGGCTTATTCTCTGTAGAAAGCTTTGCTAAAGATTCAGGGCTGAATGCAGGGGTTATATTATCATAAATAGCTGATTTTAAAAGTGTAAAATTGAGTAATATATATCTTTGTTCTTAAAAGTCTCGTGGCCCTCTAGGTAGACAACTACAGGGTATGTCTGACTTGGAATTTCTCTTTGTTGTTCTTTCAACCTGTTTCACTTTGGTTGTGTCCAGAAGTTGAAAGTTCCTCCCAGCTTTACTAGTTTATTCTGGTCTCTCTTTCCCCTTTGTATCATATAGTTCTGGACCTTCCTTTATATATCCCAAACACTATTAAGAAGCTTAACTGTAGTTTATTTCTCTACTCATGATCACAGGAGTTTATCTATTAGTAATACAAAAAAAAAATGGCAGAGGGACTTCCCTGGTGGTCCAGTGGTTAAGACTTTGTGCTTCCACTGCAGGGGTCACAGGTTCAATCCCTGGTCTGGGAACTAAGATCCCGCATGCCACGCGGCATGGCCAAAAAAAAAAAAAAAAAAAAAGGCAGAAACTTTGAAATAAATGTCTTTCTCTTGGCAAATAGCAAGTGTGAAGAGTGACTTCTTTCCCCATCATTCTTTATAAGCATAAGAGAACACTTTATAGATTTTGTTTTTTGCCTGGTACAAAGCTATCCTCTTATTCCTTTTTTTGAAAGCAGAAGTACCCACAGGATGATTTTGTTTATTTATTAATAATGAAATTTGCTTTTCTTTTTCTTGAATTTCAGGTTTGCAAGGGACCTTAGAGAGCTAATCTAAAATAATGCCTTTCTCTCTCTTCCATAAAAGCCTTGCCAAGTCTAGTACAGGATGATAAATTTCAGAGCTTTGAGCTGTTCAGTTGCCTTCCATGCTGACTTAATAATGTTCAAGTATTTCCCAATTTAATAGATGTTTTCATTATATTTTTGGTTTTTAGTTATATGCATAAGTGGTCTCTACTTATGTTTCCAAAGCTAAAAACAAGAGCAAAGTATGCACAACACAACTTTATTTCAGAGGTTATAAAAATCTGATTCAAATCCTGTGTGATTTTTCAGTAGAAAAACATAGCTACATATGTAAGGTAGGCGAAAAATAATTACAAAGAAGAAAAATGCGCATGTATAGTGTAAAATTACATTGAAGAGTGACAAAGATGTAAATAAGCGGTATTCAGAAACGGTGTAAGTTGATTGACAAAGATGTATTACAGTAGAGTTAGTCATAGATGCAAACAATTTACAAGATAATTAGAATTACTCTTTGGCATACTGACTGACCATTAAAGACTAAATTCATTTTAATAAATCTATAATTATGATACTGTGCTATGATGGATTGATGAGGCTCTCTCTCTTTCATCTCCACACCCATGCACATATGTCCTTCACAGAGAGAAAAGCACAAAAGTGCTTCTAATTTTAGTGGCTTCTTGTTGATGATGTTGTTGCTTGTTGCTGTTGTCAATGTTCTAATCATTATGAGAAAAAATTGGGTCGTGATATGAATTTACAAGCGTATTGACCAATATTTGGAGGGGGGAACAAGTAAAACTGCCTAGATATGTCAATAGGCCATTTAAAATTCATATCTATGAAAACATTTTTGTATAACATGTGTTTAAATGATACAAAAATATGGAAAATTAGTCAAAATAGTCAAATATGCAGAGGTTTTTGACATCTTAACCTGATAATCTATTTGTTGGTCTTTTTGATAGTTCACAATAATATTTTTGCTTTAAGATATAGAATTAAGTTTAAAATCTTCACCAGAAGAAAAAGTCTTTCTTCCATCTTTTGGTTACTACTATATCTTATGAAATTCAAAAGAATTAGTTGGTCAGTTGACTATGTGATGCACTTAATATGCTCAGCATAATATCCAATTATATTCAATTTCTATCTCTTCATGACAACAAGTGAATTTGTAGAATTGGTATATCAGGAACATTTTGAAACTTCACTCTTTAAAAATGTTTTGACACTGACTTTATAAAGCAATATTAGTACATTTTTTGAGGAATATTCAGATATGGGGACACACGTCTGAAACCATTAGGATAACTTAACATTTTTAACTAGAAGTTCTAATTATTTTATATGAATCTGTGGACTCTGTATTCTCTGAATATAAAATATAGGCTAATTATTATTATACTATTGATATTTCTGGTGCTCAGAAGTATATGTGTCCGTTTAAGGACTTATTTGACATATCTGAAAGTAGAATTATATTTGGAGAGACAGTGGGAAAATTACTAATTGAGTTTTGATATAAAAATTCATTACATCTTTCAGTAAAGAGTCTCTTTCAGAAGTAACTTTTTTTATAAATCTCTAAGAAGATTTTTTTGATATATTTCATATGTTTGTATATGTTAGTATAGAAAGTCATTTCTAATGAAGTGCAATATTGATCACAGGTGATCATTTTTAAAATGTATAATGGATAACTTATTTTTAATGGAAAAATTCTGTAATGTTGATAAAGATGACAAAGATGAAAACATGAACATTCATAATACAAGGGGTTATGACTCAGAACTAGACACTGTTTTGTGTGTACTGTTCTCATTTCTAAATAATTTTATATAGGACAATTTTTCAGATATTAAAACACTTATTGATGCTAAATGCTGTCCAGATTTAGTAACCAAAAATTTAGAGCATTCATTCAGTGTTATATTAGTAAGAAAAATACAAAAGAAATTGAAAAGATGACAATTTTGCTCAAAGCAATTGTACTAAATTATAAAATAGCAAGCATGCAAAAGAGCCTTTGAACTGGCTTCAGAAACATTTTGGAAAAATACATTAATAAAACATCTCTGCAAGTAAATTAAAAAAACGGTATTTGGTTGGAGGGACTCATGTGCATTGAAAATATTTTATTACAGTGATCTTAATTGTAAACTGCATGTGTTGGGTACAAAAATGTTGAATAATAAGCATTTGGTAGCTAAATGCAAAATATTACAACTTTGTAGCCAGAAGAAATCTTAGCAGTCTTTTAAAAAACAA
Source organism: Aethalodelphis obliquidens (assembly GCF_003676395.1). Lineage (NCBI taxonomy): Eukaryota > Metazoa > Chordata > Mammalia > Artiodactyla > Delphinidae > Aethalodelphis > Aethalodelphis obliquidens. Next base: position 68,051,781 of record NW_020837950.1, read on the forward strand.
GTACATTCACATCAGTATTACTAAACAGAAGCCTCAAGTAGGGCACATCTATTCGAGAGGTTCCTTTCCCTCCCCCTCTCTTCATAGCAGTCCAACTGTGCTAAATCGTGCAAAGAGAAAACGAACAAATAATTCACTCCAAGGCTGGAAATCAATGTTGCAGAATACCTGAGAGATAGAGGCCACTCATCAGCAGGCCCAGCCAGGCATTAAGAAATTAATGCTGAATAACCAAGAGGATAGGAACCTGGTGTGGTTGTTTGGTTCAACGCTTCATGGGGCTTGGCTCACACAGAGCACATACACTTCAGAAATGTGAGGTGGATGATACTTTCTTACTTAGTCTTCATTTGGTCTCTGAGGCAGTAATTGGTTGTTGAAATGAGCTGCTCACAATACACTTAGAATTTAATATCCCAAAGTGTAGGCTAGAGAGGGTTGGCTGTTATTTTTGCTTTAAAACTGGTGGCTTCGTTTGTGTTGTTAACATTTAAAGCACTCTTTTGGAAAAACAGAAAATTCTGGGACTGGAACAAAGAATTACAATTTCCCTAGAACATTTTTGGGTGTGGGGGAGGAGGGATCTAAAACTTGTACCTTGAAAAGGGTTAAAGCAGACAGTGTAAGTGAAAAAGCTCAAATGACTTCTTTTACTCTCTCCAAAACAACCCTTTTGTTCTGATTGAGCTAAGAGTCCCAGATGGGAAGAAGCATGGCATCAATTCAAAAGAAACACTGCTCTATTTATTTTTCAATCACTACGCAGATGCTTTTGGATGTTTTCTGAGTATGGGCATCCTTGCACAGAATGTAGAAATATTTTTAATAAGATTCTTCACAATGTAAGTATCTAGAAAGAAATCCAAAGCCACTAATATTTGCAAATGGTGTGTTCTTATTTCAGCATGTCTAAACCAATTCACCATTACGCAACTTCCTTGCACAGACCACAAGATGAATATTATTAATCTGCAGAAATTTTTTCTCAAACACGAAAAGGAATAATAATATATATGCCAGTCAATACATGATATTTATTCATCATCAGTATTTATTTTATCTGGCTACATTTTGTTCCAAAAATGAAAGTCTTCATGATGGTAAGTGTTCAACTGTGACAAAGTTTGAGTTATACAATACTAGAAAAATAAACTGAAAATAATTTCCTTTTTAGAGTTTTAGGACGTTAGAGATATCAGTTTGGATCAGTACATAATCAACACAGTTGATTGTGGATGATATTTAAATCGTATGCAGATACTCACTGAGCACCTTTCAGACATACTGAGTTCTTTGATGATACACAAACATCTATGCACGCTTCTGTCTTAAATAAGACATTTGTGTCCTCTGCCTAGACTTCTCTTCTCTAAGTATTTGCATGCCTTTCTCCCCTAACTCTTTCAGGTCTTTACCAGAGCACTACTGATGATGGCTGCATAGCCTGTGGCCAGCACAACTCAAGAGGCATCATTCACATAGATTACAGTGTGAATGACGGTCTGGAGTTGTGTGATGCTGCAACCCTTGTGTTTATGTTATACGTAGCACCCTGTGAAAGAGGCCTTCCCTAAGCACTGTTTAAACCAAAATTCCCCTCTCCAATATTCCCTTCCCTCTTCCCTTCTTAGAATTTATCTCTGTAGACCATGCAACATAGTTTCCTTAATGCTTTTGCTTATTTCCCTTTTAGTATATAAACTCCATGGAGATATGGGTTATTGTCTATTTTTCTACAGATGTACTTCTAGCATCTAGAACAGTGGTAAGCAATCAATAAATATCTGCTGGGCAAGAAAACAATCTGTGTCATATCTTGTACTGATTGTTTGAGAGAGAGGGAGCAGGGAGAGAGACAGAGACAGAAGTTGGACAGAAAGAGAGAGCAAGAGAGTTGAGAGAGTAAGAGAAATTTAGCTTAAAAGATCTTATGGTGCAGATGGAAAACAGACTTAAGAAAGCCCTTCAAATTAGGAGGACAAAGACAACAGTGGAAAGAGATACATGGGACAAGTGTAGAAACTACTATTGACGTAGAACAAAATAACAGCCGTATATGGGCTAATTCAGAGGTCACAAGTAGAGATACGGTGCAGAAAAAAAAATGAGTATAATAATTTAGGACATTCCCATCCTTCTTAACAGAGTCATTGTAAAAAGATTTTGTTAAAATAACATTAAAAGAGGAGGTTTGTAGTTGGACAAGAGTGGCAAGTTCCTTCTTTGGTCAACTCAAGCATGTGCTTAAAATCCATCTAAGCATAAGTATGTTTATCATAGTGGATACTGCAGTCATGCGAGTATATGATGGATCATTAGATAAGAACAAGTTTAAAAAATCATTAAAATTTTTATTTCACTGATAAAAAATTATTTTACATGAAATTGTTTGCCATGGATATTTTAATGTTTAAATAATAATGCAACTTTCTATTGATTTTCCTGATTTCTACTCACAGGGCCCAAAGTAAATAATATGTATGTCATTATTTTTCTTTTTTCTACACAAAGTGATTGACTAACAAGTATGAGAATTGCAAAAACAACTGTATTTTTTATACTTCAAATAAAAATCATTCATATGAGGTAATCATTGGAGACTTTGTAACTTGGGGATAGTAGGGTAAACCAATAATAATTTTAAAAATTTTGATCTTGAATATGATGCCAAAATGCTGAATAAGACTAAAAGGCATCAGAACCTTCTTAAAGTAGCAGATTATCTTTTAAAGCAAAGAAGATAAAATAGACTCAAAATATAATCTAATACTTCAGTAAAAATGTTTATTAGATTTAAAATGATCATATAAGCATTTTAACTAATTCTTGATCTCTTTTACGCACTCTCTGTTATCATAAAAATGGTCTTAAATGATTTCAATATTCCATTTGAACTATTATTATAGTATAAATATAGCAAAACCAATAAACTGCTTTCATAAAACAAAGGGTCAAAATACAGTCTTATGAAAACCTCTGTTTATAAAAAATGGTCAGCAAGATTTTCTAATAGTTTTGTGTAGTAACTGGCCCTATAATAAAAAGCTAACCTGATCATAAACACTTTGCTTGATTTTACTGGTTATTATGGGAATTAGCTAAGGCACATAACCGTGGTTACTACAAACTGTCCATAGTAATTCTCTAAGGGGCTCTAAAAATATAGAGGGAAATGTTGATATCGCTCATGTTTAAAAAAATTCTTAGTATGTCTTTTTGTACTTTTCTATGTCTTTTCCTAAATGCTTCTGCTTTTAATTTTCTAATATTTTCTCTTTGATATCAAAAGAAATCTGTGACTCTCAACCATAGCACGTAATTTTGCCTAGAAAAATAGTATAATTCTACCAAGATCATCCTAAATAATCTTCTTATGCATTTTAATATGGATACATCTTATGTGTGCTTATTTGATTACACAATTAATATTCCTTTAATCACATAATTTCCCATTGTGTAATTTTCTGAGTTCCATTTCTGTCAAAAGCCTCTTTTAACAAATGCATTCAAATGGAAACCATATCATATATTTGCTTGTGGTTTAATATATTGAATCTATTTAAATTACTACAAGAGTCCTACTTATCTATTACCATTAGTTATTTACTTACTGATGCATGTCAGACAGCCCATAAATGTATCCAAAATTAAAATGGTTTTTGAAAACATGCATCCAATTCTCTGAGAGATTTTATAAAATGAAAATGTATGTGTGCTGTACTTGTAGATGTTTGATTCACAAAGTCTAGGATGAGTCTCTTGATTTTGGATTTGGGTATATATAGGTATTCCTAGGGGCTTCAAAAGATATTTGTTATTAGAGTATTGCTTTTGTACTTAATAAATATTATCTTGTTGAGCTAAAGCATTTTGTAAGCCTTCAACTTTTAAAAGTGTTTAAATATGAAACAGCACAGGGAGAAAAAGAAATAAAATCAAAATAAACTCATCTGATAAAATACAAAAGAAATTTTAAAATGTAGTAAACATTAATTGAAATTGATATTTTTCTAACAAATTGAGACTTTATATATAATAGCTATTTTGGCAAAGATTCAAGGAAATATACATTTTATAAACTTTTGGTGGGACTTGAATTTATATTTCCTGATGGGAAATCAATATGAATTAAAGATTTCACAAATTTCAAACCCTTTATCAAAGTAATTCTACAGCTTTTTGACAAAATCCAACATTCATTTATGATAAAAATTCTCAATAAAGTGGGTATAAAAGGAACATAGCTCATCGTAATAAAGGTCATATATGACAAGTCCACAGCTAACACCATACTCAAAGGTGAAAAGCTGAAAGCATTTTTTTCTAAAATTAGGAATAAGACAAGAATGCCCACTCATGTCACTTTTATTCAACACAGTATTGAAAGTCTTAGTCACTGCAATCATACAAGAAAAAGAAGCAATGGGAATCTAAATTAGAAAGGAAGAAGGAAAACTGTCACTGTTTGCAGATAACATGACACTATACATAGAAAATCCTAACGATACCACCAAAAAACTACTAGAACCACCAATGAATTTGGTAAAGTTGCAGGATACAGAATTAGTATACAGTAATCTGCTGTGTTTCTATACACTAACAATTAACTATCAGAAAGAGAAATTAAGAAAACAAATTCATTTACCATCACATCAAAAAGAGTAAAATACCTAGGAATAAATCTAACTAAGGAAGTAAAATTCCTGTATTTGGAAAACTATAAGACACTGATGAAAGAAATTGAAGATGACACAAGCTGAAGATGGAAAGATACACTGTGTTCGTGGATTGGAAGAATTAACGTTGTTAAAGACCATACTACCCAGGGCCATCTAGAGATTTAATGCAATCCCTATCAAAATACCAATGGCATTTTTTACATAACTAGAACAAATAATTCTAAAATTTATAGGGGAACACAGAAGACCCCAAATTTTCAAAACAATTTTAAGAAAAAAGAACAAAACAGAAGATACTAAGCTCCTTGATTTCAAAGTATACTACAAAGCTACGGTAATCAAAACAGTATGGTACTGGCATGAAAACAGACACAAAGATAAATGGAAATAGCCCAGAAAGGAATGCACATTTATATGGGCAATTCATCAAAGAAAACAGATGCAAGAATATACAATTGTATACAATATACAGCACCATTTTTCAGTAAATGGTGCTGGGAAAACTGGGCATCTGCATGCTCAAGAATTAAAGTGGACTACTTTCTTACACCATATACAAAAGCAAACTCACAATAGATAAAGACTTAAGTGTAAGACCTGAAACCCTAAAAATCCTAAAAGAAAACATAGGCAGTATGATCTCTGACATCAGTTTTAGTAGTATATTTTTTATTTTCTGGATATGTCTTCTCAGGCAAGGGAAACAAAAGCAAAAACAAACAAATGGATTACATCAAACTAAAAAACTTTTGCACATTGAAGGAAACTATCAACAAAAGTAAAATATGCCTACTGAATGGGAGAAGATGATTGCAAATGATACATCCAATAAGGGATTAATATCCAATATATATGAAGAACTCATACAACCCAAGGTCAAAAAGCAAAGAACCTGATTAAAACATGTGCAGAGGAACCTGTGTAGACACTTGTGAAAGAAAACATGCAGACGACCAACAGGCATGTGAAAAGATTCTCAACACCACTAATCCTCAGGGAAATGCAAATCAAAACCACAATGAGGTATCACTTCACACCTGTCAGAATGGCTATTATCAAAAAGACAAGAAATATCATATGTTAATGAGTATGTGGAAAAATGCACTATGTGCAGTATGTGCACAATAGTATGTGCACTATTGGTGGGAATGTAAATTGTTGCAGCCACTAGGGAAAGCAGTATGGAGATTCCACAAAAAATTAAAAATAGAGCTACCATACAATCCAACAATTCTACTCCTGGGTATTTATCTGAAGAAAACAGAGACACTAATTTGAAAAGATAGAGGCACTCCTATGTTAATTACAGCATTATTTACAATAGCCCCAGGATATGGAAGCAACCTAAGTGCCCATCAAAAATGAAGTGGCAATGTAGAAGGCAAAACCTTATTAGATTAGAATGCGGCAAATTACTTGTAAGACTGAAAATGTAGAATTTATTTGGAAAAACTTTCTAAAGTGAAAAGTACAATTATTTTTTTGCACATATTAAATAGAAATGTCTGACTCAGTTGTGAGTTAATCCTTCCCTGTAATTATATCCTTCAGTGTAAATGGTAAATAAAAATAACATTTTGTTAGAAATTTGCAGGATTTTTTTTTAAGTTGAAGATATTGCAGTCACTGTACAAGAAATTGCTTTGTTTAAATCTTAAAGAGCCATGTTGTAATTTTGGGTTTCCACTATCCAATCATATGTTAAAGTAATATCTTTCTACCTTTTTCCATTTTAAAGTTAAACATTTATACAAGCCATGGAGGATTAATAAGAGTTTGAGTGTAGTTGAGCCCCGTCTTGATACCGAACACACTTTTGTACTAATAATTAACTTGGGAATGGTAGAAGGACACTTAATAATTTTTTAAAAACTTCCCCAGCAACTTAATTTCCTGCTAGTAACTTAATTTTATTTGATTAAGCAATAAATTATGGAATGCCTACTGTATACTAAGTATTAAGCCCAATATTAGAAGAACACATAATTAGGCAACTTTTAGATCACTGTAGTACCATTTACTAAAGCAATCTGAAGGAAAAAAAAAATCATAGATCTATATATGAGAACTGGATTACTTTGTATCTAGACTCAAAGACTAAATATATGACCACAGTCTAAGTTAATTTTAATACAGGTATACCTCCCTTTTCAAAAGTTTGCTTTACAACACTTTTACGAAAGACCTACATTAGTACCTGATTTTGCTAACTGAGAGAAATCTGAAGAGGATTTCTGCTTCGGTGAAATGGGAAAATTGCGTTCAGCATTTGTTTTGCAGGAGCCATTATAGAGGCAACATGCACCCTGAGCAGTGACAGTGGCGCCACCAAGCTCCTTCCCCGGGAACTACACTCAGCATCTCAGCATCAAGCCACCATAGCCTAGATGCGTATCTGTGGGCATCTGTGCTTTATGTCAGTTTATTTTGTGCATCTATTACGAACATGTGGCCTAAGGTAGTTGCTTCTTTGCTTTATGCCATTTCAGTTTACAAAAGGTCTCATAGGAAAGCTCTGCTTCCTGAAAACAGGGGAAATCTGTATAAGATTTATGGAATTTCTCTATGCGTCAGTCAAAAATGCTACTTTTTATTGTCCAGTGATGATTTCCCTAAAGCTTCATAAGGAACTGGCTTAGTAAATAGGTGTAGCCAGCCCATGCGATGTATTTTTATGAGTTCTGGGAAGACCATTCCCTAAAAGGTTAACTCAGCTACCTGTTTGATACTTCCCTGAATTATATTAAAGTGGGACACAGTAGGCTAAACTTTTAAATATCCTTCAAAAACAAAAACAATGAAAAAAATGTAAGGTGAGTTGTAAACAGAGTACAGTAAGAGATGAGAGCCATATGACTGCCTAATGAATACATATTTCTTCATGGGTCAATTCATTTTGAAAAATCAAACTTTACGTTAAATGATATTATATCCTCCTTTTTCAAGAAGGCTCAAGATTTTGTTGAATATAAAATAGTAAAATCCTGCCATTCTGGAGAGTATATCTTCTTCCTCAGATTCAACTGTTCTGCTCAATGAGCCCTTTCACTAAGTAAAATAGCAATAGTATAGTTTAGGAGAGAATTAAAATGTATGCTAATCCAAGTAAATGTGGACACATATCTGTTGGCTCATTGCATGCACTCTCTTCAGGGAGCACCTATGAAGTCACTGAGGGCACATAATTTCTGCATAGATTTTGCACTGTGAAACGTCAGTTGGCTGGCTTCATTACAGTTAAAAGTTATTTGTAAACACTTTAGGCATTTATCACTTTGCAAGCCATCTTCAGTGAATGAACATGTTCTGTGACTTACTTATTCTGTCTTACAGTTTACAAATACCGACAGTGAAACTCTATGTATGAGTGTAAACTGTTTATAAATTTATAAGCTTGTATGGCATGGTACTGGAACCAATGATTTTTAACAATTTAAATAGTTCTGAATAAAACGACAGCAGTGATGTTTATTTTGAAAATAAGAATATACCCCCCACTTTCTTTTTTTTTTTTTTGGCCTAGGTAAATTGAGGGTTGTCTTTGGAAACTTATTTTATTACAGTTTAATGTATCTGATCAAAATGTTAGGGATGATTATCCCATATAATATTTTTTAATTTTGAAGAGATGTTAAAAGTATAGGAAGTGTTTGGGAATAAGGGGGGTCATTAAATAAAATTAGAGCTTTGGATTGAATATTCAGGAATTTTAGACAGCATTTGCTGCAATGTACTTAAAAATTAGAAGAACAAAAATTTATTTTGAACAATGTATCTTTTCTTTTACCTTTTAAATGTGTTTTTAAAAATACATTTGTAGAGTAATACACATTATTTTTTTCTGTTTTAGATACAAATTTTTCTAGTATGTTAAATGAGGATGTTAGTTTCTTAAACTCTCATCCTCACTTGAAGAAAACACTTGTACTCCTCTAAACCTCTCAAAAGACTTTACTCATAATGTTCGGTTAAATTATTCTTTAGTGTTTATGTAGCCACAATTCTGCAGATGTTCAGATTTGTACACACACACACACACACACACACACACACACGCGCGTTTTCCCCTAAGAAATACTCTTGACCCTATTCTACTCTAAATTCTTTTTTCTCTGAATCATGTAAGTTCTTTTTTCTTATTTCTTTCAATAAAACACATCCTTCAGCAGTTTTCAATGAACAGAAGTATGAAGCATTTTCTATGGCTGAAAATATCTTCATTTTATCCTCCTATTTGCAAGTAGCTTTCAATTATTATTGTGATTTTTTCCAAAGTATTAACACCACAATTAGTTTTCAAGACGTATTTGTTTCATGAAACACTTCCTTTCCTTTTTTATATAGCACTGTTTCTATTCATGGTTACAGTATCTTCCCATAATTGTGATATGAATTATAGTTTTTTGTTGAAGTTTAACCCTGCTTTAGGAGCTTTTGTTTATGTTTTGATCTCTATAAATTCACGGTAAACTCCTCTTATTTTTCATTCTTTTCTTTTTTATATTTTCAGTTGAGGGCCTTAAAAACTGTTTTGAAGCATGAGAAAGATGAAATGGCTGGAGGGTTACAATCTAGTTTTTCAAATAAAGTAGTGACTGTTTCACTGGAGCTCACTATGGCAGTGTGTCCTCCTAATTGGCCAGTTTGAACTGGCTGCTCATTTCTGGGGTCCCAGTGGAAAGAAAGGGAATAAAGAGTATGTAGATTTTCACTTACTAAAGAATATAGGAATACATCCTACAGGTGATTAAAATGTTACTTAGATCTAGTTTCCCCATTTTCTTGGTATTCTTACATCTAAAATATTGTTTTGTTTTACTTTTTATGATTAGTATCTCCAGAAAAGAAATCCCTTACCTTAAACCACAATTGCAAAGGGGTTTTAGTCTTGACACAAAACAATAAAGGAGAGCATCTAAGGGTATAAGTGTTTCTTGTATAATAGTTCAACTCTGCTTTTAAATCCATAAATCTTTCACTTTTAAAGCTACTTGTACCTTCAATTTCTGAGGCTTCTTGGCTTTTTTTTTTTTTTTTTTTTGCGGTACGCAGGCCTCTCACTGTTGTGGCCTCTCCCACTGCGGAGCACAGGCTCCGGACGCGCAGGCTCAGCGGCCATGGCTCACGGGCCCAGCCCCTCCGCGGCATGTGGGATCCTCCCGGACCGGGGCACGAACCCGCGTCCCCTGCATCGGCAGGCGGACTCTCGACCACTGCGCCATCAGGGAAGCCCTTCTTGGCATTTTTTGAGTCCAATTTAAGACTTGTTGGCTTGTCTTTCTGTAGTAGATGAAGTCACTGTCTTCATTCTGCAAAATTACCATTTGTTCTTCCATTTCCAACGATTGTTGGTGTTGCTCATCTCCTATCATTTTCTCTTCCATTTTCTTCATACTTGTGGGTTTTATGTATTTTTATTCTTGCCATATTATTAGTTGATTAATCAGGCAAGTGGGGATAACCAATTCTATTCTACATGCTAAATGTCTTTCTCATATTTCACTGAATTGTATAGAGGAAGTAGAGATAAGCAAATGCATTCCACATACCACATAACTTTCTAAAATATTTCTTTGGATTCTTTTTTGCAATGTGATCTCTCCTTTTACCTTATGCATTTGTACATTTGTGCACTATCTGTGCCTGTGTGTTTCTCTTTGGAAACCTACAAGTTTGGTTTTCAAATAATCTAGCGCTTATTTTTTTGCCTTTAAATTTATATCTTAAATCTCATGTTTTATTTATAAGTTTCAGAAAGTATCTGTTGATGCCCTATAGTAAAAAAAAAAATGAGGCAATCATCTTGTCTACATTCCTTTCACCTCTCTTTCCCTAAACTTGCATTTTGTCAATTTTATTCTTTTAACTAAAAGTTCAAACTCAATCTTTCTCTTTACTCCTCTTGCTCTTTCTACATTGGCTGATAATTATCTGTTTTTATAAAACTGTGGATTATTTGTCTGCTTTTTCAGACAGTTTTTCATTGTGATACATGCAAGACGGTCTCATACCTCCAAATGATTAAAATAAGAAATTTTGGAAAATTGCTGAATTCTTATACTTGTCATTCATACAGTTTTATAGTCATTCATACAGTTTTATAACTGGCCTGACCTAGGTTACTTTCCCATTTATTTGGCAAGAATAATGTTAGAGGATGTTGTGATTGATAAACTCGTATGTATCAATATGACAAGGAGAGGGGTCACCTTGATTCCCAAAAAGAATGTGGTGTAGTCTCACAAATATTATATGTGTTCACTATTTTTAATATTGTACTTTTACATTTTCAAGATTTATAGCATTAGTAATTTACTAGGTAAACTATAGTGTGCCTGAGGTCCTGAAAATCAGCCATAGGTTTGATGATTCACTAGAAGTATTCAGAGGACACAGCATATAGTCACACTCACAGCTAAGATTCATTACAGTGAAACGATAAAATCAGCAAAGGCAGATGGGACAAAGTGCAGAAGAAATTAGTGCCAGTTTCTCCCAGTTGAGTCACAAAGGAAGTGCTTAATTCTGCCAGCAAGAAGTAGTGACAACACAGCACATGTGTGAAAGGTCCAGGGTTTTTCTTGGGGTCTGATCACATAGGCACTCTCTGCCTAGGAAGAACCAAAAATCAAGACTCCCAGAAGGAAAGCAGGTGTTCACTATAAAACCATATTGCTTACAAACAGGTTAGGCATAGTTCAAATACATTCCTATCTGTTTGGGGAATAGCTGGAATACTCCTGAATTCCAATTTTCCATATGCCAGCCAAGGGCCAAACTGACAAGTAGGCTTTTCTAAAATTAGTAGCCTTAAGCCTGCTACGGTAACTTTTTTCTAAACACATAGTTCTCAGTTATTAACCTTAGTTCTCTAGATGTAACCAAATTTAATACTATTGGTCATTTCAAATACCACAGTTTCTCCAATCTTGAGCTCTCTGTTTTAATTCAATTTTTATTGGATGAATTTTATCAAGATATTTCATCAGAAAGAATAGATGAGCCTATACAGAACAGTGGTTTAGAGCACTGGACCTGGAGTTTCAAGTTTATAAGATAAAAATCCATACTTTTTGTGTGATATTGGTTATCTAACCTAAACTCTCAGTTTCCTTACTTATGGAATGAGATTAACAATTGGTTTTTCTTTCATTTCTTTTTTGACTGCACCTTGTCTCTCAGCTAACAAACCACAATATTTCTTTGAGAATACCAAGAATTTTTGTCAGAAACATTTTCTGCATTTTTAAGACCTCCTTTTGTCTGTGTATGCTTTAATCAACATTGTTTGCTATATCCTTTTATAACTTTAATTTTCTTTTAGTGTCTCTATGCATGTGGCTCTTGCTGTTTCTTTATCCTTCACGTTGTCTGAGGCCAAGGCTCTCTGGGCCTCTGGTTTGCTCATTGTAGTGTAAGGGCAGGACAGGGAGAACAAGCAGGCTCCACAGGCATCTTTAATACAGATAATTTTTAAATTTCCCTACCACAGCTGCTGAGACCTCTCTTCCAAGGGCATGTATCTGTGCTCCTCTCAGTGTTTTTCCTGTTAATGATGATTACAACCTGCATCCCACCTCCCCACCATGGACCAAGAGAGCCTTGAAGTTCTCAGCTTGACTAAACTTTAGACAAGTTTAAAGAGGCCCTGACCTCCCTTTTCTCTGAGCATTTACTTTAGATAACTTACATTTGTATATTCTTTCTCTGCTCCTTTGAGATGTAAATTTTCACCCAGCCTCTTGCTAGTTTTACAACCCAGGAATATCTTTGTCAAGGACCTGGGAGCCATCTCTTTGAAATGTGATGATCAAGAAAACAGTGCCTCTATCTTCCAGTCTCAGAGGGAGAGTAGGAGCCTAACTTCAATCAGTGCCAATTAGCAAACACAGATGGCTTAATCACTTTGACCTACATCCCCCCCTAATATCCTCCAGCAATTTTCCACTATCTCAGCCCAGCTCTTAAAAATGCTGCCACTTTTTGATGCAATCTCTTATATGCAGAATGGATAAACAATAAGGTCCTACTGTGTAGCACAGGGAACTATATTTAATATCCTGTGATAAACCATAATGGAAAAGAATATGAAAAAGAATGTATATATAGGTACAATACAACTGAATCACTTTGCTGTACAGCAGAAATTAACACAACATTGTAAATCGCATATGTTTCAATTAAACAAAAAAAAACCTCTCCCACTTTTTGTTTCAGCACAGTTCAGTTCAACCTCCCTTCACTACTGGGAATGTAATGCACAGCAACAGTTTTGAATAAAGTCTTCTTTGACCATTTAACTCTGTCAGGTGCAAATTCTCTTTGACACCATTAAAAATCCCCCAATTTTACCCTGCTATATTTTCCCTCTGTTTCACATCATTAATCATCTTTTTATATTTTATATAATTTATTTATTTATGTTTATTGTTCATTGTCTAACTTCTACTAAAATGCAAGTTTTGCAAGTATAGGAATTTTTACATGCTTTTCTCTTTCCCCCACTAATATATCCCAAATGCTAGAAAAATACTACCTGAATCAAAGTATTGATACATTATAGATACAAAGTATTGTATTTAAAGTATTCTTCTTAGTTTGAAATTTGGAATCTGAGATGCTTTCTAGTTTCACTGACACTAACTTTATCCTTTACTTTTCCATGATATTCTTGTCTTCAATTGGTTTCAGAGAATGGAGTGCCTAAGATATGTCTTTAATACTACATTCTCAACCCAAAGACTGTTATTGTATTTTAAAACTAATAAATTTTTATTAAAATATATTTAAGGAAGACTTATCTAATCTACTTATTAATTCATTACTTACTCTATGTAACAGTACTCGCTAAATGAACACATATTTTTTCATTGGTCCTTTAAAGTTTGCATAAAATGTGTATAGTTTGCATAAAATGTGTATAGGAGGTAAGAATCTTACTTATTCCACTTCTTTGACTGAATCCAAGCAACTAACTATTCAAAACAACAGAATTTTTCACATTTACTTAAAGTGATGATTTTTCATCCCTACCTTATAAACCCCACCAACAAATCAATGTCCAGGTTTAAGAGTGCCCAAGGGTGGGGAGCTTCCCAGGTGGTGCAGGGGTTAAGAATCCACCTGCCAATGCAGGGGACACAGGTTCGAGCCCTGGTCAGGGAAGATTCCACATGCCACGGAGCAACTAAGCCCATGCGCCACAACTACTGAGCCTGCGCTCTAGGGTCCGCGTACCACAACTACTGAAGCCCGCGCACCTAGAGCCCATGCTCCGCAACAAGAGAAGCCACCGCAATGAGAAGCCCGGTCACCTCAACGAACAGCAGCTCCCGATCGCCGCAACTAGAGAAAAACCCGCACGCAGCAACGAAGACCCAACGCAGCCAGAAAAAAAAGAAAAAAAAAAAAGAGTGCCCAAGAGGGACTTCCCTGGCAGTCCAGTGGTTAAGACTTCGTCTTCCAATGCAGGGGGTGTGGGTTTGATCCCTGGCCAGGGAGCTAAGATCCCAACATGCCTCGCAGCCAAAAAACCAAAACAGAAAACAGAAACAATATTGTAACAAATTCAATAAAGACTTTAAAAATGGTCCACATCAAAAAAAAAAATCTTATAAAAAAAAAGAGTGCCCAAGAAATCCTGACAGCAGAGGTCATCTAAGACTACACACTCCAGACCAGATGTCACCCCAGGAATTCATTCAGCTCCTGCCACAGCAGTGATTATGCTTTACCTCTACATGGAAGGCCTTTACTCCTGTTAGTGATATAGACACAGAATATTCCAGTCTTTGCAGCATATAAGTCTGTTTATCAGTTGGAGAAATATCTTTTTCATCATTAAACTCTATTCAGAGCTACTAAACTGATATAATTAGGAAGACTTTTTTTGGTATTTCTTAATTCTGGGATTCACATCTTTCCAGAGGGAAAGCATGAAGTACCATGATATATTTGACATTTTCCCTCCAAAACACAAATATAAGAATGACACATACTTGCTTATGGAACTGTGGTGCCTCCCATCAACTCTAGAAAAAATTATTTAAATGTTTCTATCTATCTATCTATCTATCTCTTTACAAACAAGGTGTTGCTTCTCATTTTTTATTTTTAATTCTGTCTCACACAGCAATGTTTAGGCCAAAGAATCCTTGCAGAAAAGATGGCAAAGTTAGGATGGTTGGGAGAGCATTTTATCCCCCTTTCTTTACTGGCCTAAAGCTAGATGTAAGTCCACAGCTCCTTAATCAACACCCCAAGGGCCAAACGTGTTTTGGAATCCAGAACTTCTCAGACTTTAGAAAGGTAATAACAGTACACGCAACGTATGTTGAATATTATCCCATCAGGGAGTGGGGTAGCAACCTTTAATCGAACACATAAATATTTCTTCAGTAAAACACATAAATATTCACACTGAATGAATCTGTACTAAACTTAAAGAGAAAAATGTTCATTTTCAAATTTGGGAATTAAGAATCAAGGATTATAGATATATATCTGCCAAAATATGATCATGGCTTTTATTAAGGAAAGCATATGTATCTTTTTTCCTTTTTTCCAAAATAAAGCCACAAGTTAACAATAAGTACTTTCCCCTTTTCTTCCTCTTTTTTTGTTGGGGGTGGTAGGTTTGCAGAATTCATATTTTGCTTGTAACTAAAATGATCTGTATCATTCTTTCCATTGATATTTTAAAAGATCATTAATCTGTTCCAAAAGAATCAAAGGATACAAAAACTCAATTTGGTTTGATTTTGTTTAGCCAGTTAAAAGGCTAACAATGAAACTTACAAAAAAGGAGATACTAAAAAAAAGGAAGAATAGGAGAATCCGTAAATGTAAATTCATAAATCCATAAATCAAATGATTCTAATGGATGTTCTAGGGCTCCTAGATGTTAAGAGTACCAGTACTCTGGCTTAATTTTAGATGTTCGTTTTCTTTTTCAAAAATAACACAGAGCATCATTAGGAAAATATTTAACAATCCAAGGCCAATCTAACAAAAGCAGGTTTTTGCAATCTCTACCTTTTAGCTCTTTATGCAAAATACCTCTGTGGATACTTGGGTTGTTTCCACCTTTTGGCTATTGCCGTGAACATGGGTGTACAAGTATCCATTTCCCTGTCTTCGGTCTTTTTGGGTATATGCTTAGGAGTTGACCTGTTAAGTCATATGGTATTTCTGTGTTTAGCTTTTTGAGGAACTGCCAAACTGTTAGAAACTGAAGGGCTTTTTAAAAATTATTTTAAAAGAATTTTTGTTCCTTAGGCACGCTTTTAAACCATACGCACAGCATAAAAAATGTTATACCAGGGCTTCCCTGGTGGCGCAGTGGTTGGGGGTCCGCCTGCCGATGCAGGGGACGCGGGTTCGTGCCCCGGTCCGGGAGGATCCCACATGCCGCGGAGCGGCTCGGCCTGTGGGCCGTGGCCGCTGGGCCTGCGCGTCCGGAGCCTGTGCTCCGCGGCGGGGGAGGCCGCGGCAGTGAGAGGCCCGCGTACCACAAAAAGAAAGAAAAAAAAAAAAAGTTATACCATCAGTTTCACAGAAGCTGCCTGAGGAGTCATCATGCTTGGACCACTGAAGAGCAGCCTTCTGCATTTCCTCACGCCCTGATTCATCCTCAGCTGCAAGGCGCTAGGTCTGCTCACATTCTGCAATGGGGTTACTGGCTTCCTCAGAATACCTGTAGCTCGCAGATTTATCCCCAACAGGAACTTCATCCAGTTGACAAAGCCCGACAGCACAGTCCCTTATCATTTCAGAAAGGACATGGCTTTTTCAGGTTTACCTTGTAATAGCTAAAGTAGTGACCTTCCAGAAGTTTCGAAAGTCTTAGGAAAAGCCTGTAGCTCTTAAATCTATCAACGGTTTCAACATCACAGGTATAATCATCCAAGTAACCACTTACCTGGCAGAAACACCTCTGCGCCACGGTCTCCGAGGGCTGCTGCCCGCCTTGGCCCCAGTCCAGCAGCCCCTTCGCACCCAAGAAGTGGATCACGAAGCCTCATCGGCGGCCCAGATCTGCTGCAGCCGCTGGCGGGCACTTCAGAGGCCCCAGCGCTGAGGGGGAGGGGAGGGCGAGGCGCAGCCGCAGATGAAGCCCAATGGGCCATGCCCCACCTCCCCGGGCCTCCCAGGCGGGCCCTCGCTTTCCCGCCTCTCAGCTGATTACCACCTAATGGCACGGCCTGTGGAAACTCAGAGCACCTGCCAGCCGCCTGGGGCCAACTTCCTTTCCCACACTTGAGCTGCTTCTTTTTCTTATTATGCATAATTTCTCAAGACCCAATTCAAATGAAACTTCCTTTACTGCAGCCCATCCAGCTTCTTAACATCTCTCAGACATGATGAAACCACGCAGGATTCTAGGGGGCCCTCCTGGGCACAAAAGCCTTTCCAGGTCCCTCATTTCTTATGTGCAGGATAAAGGCTTCGCCTCCCAGACCTTCCCTGAGTACCAAAGGACAGATTCAAACAGTTACTAATCAGGGAAGGAAGGGGATGAACAAAAGGAGGAGCAATCAAGAAACAATAGTGCAGCAGTTAAAGCAGGATTCTGGTTCCTGCTCAAGGGATATACAGAACAGTGTCTCTGAGTTCTTTTTCAGGAACTAAGACCCCACCCACCCAGATGGAGGATGGTAACTTCAGGCTGAGCACAAGATTCCTGGAACACGGCCCTGTTACCTGACCACCAACCAGTTGGAGGAAAGTCACACGCCCTGCAGCCTTCACCCCAAACTTTGCCTATAAAAACTCCCTGAAAACCATTGGGGAGTTCGGTTTTTTTGAGCATCAGTCACCCATTCTCCTTGCTTAGCCCTGCAATAAACCTTTCTCTGCTCCAGACTCCAATGTTTCCGTTTGTTTGGCCTCACTGTAAGTTACATGAACTTGTGTTCCGTAAGTTTCATGCTGTTTAACTTCTCAACATGCGCTACTCCTTAAAAATAAAATTCATGTATCAGCTTATCAGTAAACTCTTTTCTAATTCACCAAGGCAATTAGTTCTGCCCCACTTTCCAAATTTCTCTGGAAATACCTCTTTTATCATCTGATACATTTTAATATAAATACATGTGCATGCATATATTTCTTCAAGTCAAATATTTGAGGGTAGGTAATATGACTATTATTTTAGAACTCTCTGAGAACAGAAAGATATATTTTCAGCCGATAAAGTACTGTTTTGCCCATAGGAAACAGTTTTTAGAAAGTATTTTTTGGATGAAAAAAATGAATAAGTGAACTACATCTGTTCATTATTTGGTTTATAGTAGTGATTATAGAGTACATAGTTATGAATTACTTAATGAGATTTATTTCTGTAAATGTAGTACATAAAGTTGTACTTGGACCTAATGTAGTTACACACAGATTTATCCAACATCAGAATAAAAGTCAAGAACAATATCAATTTATCATGATCCTATTTTTTTTCTTGAGCATTTTTTGGCTATAAAATAAGCAGATATGCTATTTTATTTTCTTTTACAGCTGCTTTTGAATTGCTAAATGACTTGAATTTGTAAATGCAAAAAAACCTTGAATAATTAATATTACCCCTTTTTATATTAGAAAGCACTACTTGGACATCCATTATAAGACTTTGCTAATTTTTTTTTTGAAACATGCTATAGACTGAATGTTTATGTCCCCCCAACAAAATTCATATGTTGAAACTTAATTCCCAGTGTGAGGATATTTGGAGGTGGGGGCCTTCAGGAGGTCATTAATTCACGTGAGTGGAGCCCTCCTGAATGAGATTAGTGTCCTTATAAAAGAGGCCGCACAGAGCTCCCTTTCCCCTTCCACTAAGTGAGAACACAATGAGAAGATGACTGTTTATGAACCAGGAAATGGGACCTCATCAAACACTGACTCCACCAACACCTTGATCTTAGACTTCCCAACCTACAGAACAGTAGAAAATGCATTTCTGTTTTTTATAAGCTATCCAGTTTGTGGTATTCTGTTACAGCAGCATGGATGGACTAACACAGACTGTATAAATATTTATAAAAGAACAACACCACACTGTGGTTAAGAGAAATGACTCTGGATAAGATTACAGATAAAATACAAGGCACTTTTACAGTACTTGGAACAAACTTATACTAAAAAAAAAGTTATTCATCATTTATATGAAATTCAAATTAGCCAGTATCCTGTAATTCTTACTTGCTAAATCTGACAACCCTAATTCTGGAGCCAAAAGGCTTAATTCATATCTTAACTCTGCAATTGGTAGTTTATATGAACTTGAGTATGTTACTTAAACTCTGCACCTCAGAGTTTTCATTTGTAAAACTTAGCTTATAATAGTATCTACCTTACTATTAGGTTGCAAATGTGTGCATATATGTATATATACATATATATGTTAAATATGTAATGTACTATGAATAGTATCTGTCTTATAGGAAACATATGTATGAATTATGGTATTTTTCAGCCTTTGTTGTGATACTGCCATGCGATAAACTACCCCCAAACTCATTGACTTACAGCAACAAATATTTATTTCTTGTTCATTGGCCTATGAATCAGTTAAAACCTCTTTTAGAATGGGCCAGCCAACCATCTATTCACATTCTTTTGGCCAAAGCAAATCATGTAACTAAACCTAGTACCAAGAAGTAAGGAAGTATAATTCTCCTACAGAGGGTGTGCTGAGGGAAAAGTGAATACATACTGGAATTACTACTATCTACCACAGTTATTAGTTTTATCGTTGAGCGTACACTATTTCTAGGCACTAGGAATTCAGCAGGGAACAAAACGAAGCCCCTGTTTTAGGGAGTTTATATTTCAGTGTAGACAAGCTGAACAATAAGCAAAAACAAACCCATCAAGTGGTGTTCTTTACTACAGGGAAAATTTAATGGACATTAAGGGAGAGGGAGTGCTTGGACACACAGAAAAGACAACATTCCCCCACTATGAAGCCACACACCACATTTATCTCCACAGTGTGCTGTAATACCTATTCATAATTCCATCTAAAATAACTACCCTTCCACTCGACTCTTTTTACTATGACTTTGAAATGTTCATTCTATAATGACTTTTAAAAACATACAAGTGCTCTAAACTTACCAATTTTGGCAAAATTGAAGCATCAAATATATAGCCAGAAAAAACGTGTTGATACATATATACTTTGAAAATAAACACATTTTTCCCCATGAACTGCTATAAGCCTTCAGGTAAATAATATGAAGAAAGCTTTGTTTATTTAGCAAATATGTTACTAAACAAATTGGATATTTACTGAATAATACCACTCAGTGAATTGACTTTCGGTGAATTGTATTTTGGCAAATGGGCTTTAAGCCAGTTGATTGAGAGACAACCTACCATTCTTCTCCCAGTGGCACATGTATACAGGCACACACACACACACACACACACACACGATACAGAGTTAAAACTGCCCAGAACATACTAAGGCAGGAAATGGGGAGCGATGGTGATGAAGCATGCATTTTTGAAGGTGCAATGCTAACATATAGAGCTCAATTAGGAAAAGTATTAGTATAGTGACAAAAATCTCTGATAGGATGCATGCCAAGAGTATGGAGCATTTCAAATAACCTATCTATTCTGAATCTTCACAGAAACAGGGAGCTGAGGCAAGACAGGAGCCAAACCAGATAGATGCCCCATACCTCCCTAATTATACTAGAACCTACACTACACCGTGAAAAGAAAAGTCAACTAGCATACACTGGTCAATGAACACACCCAGAAAAAACCCTTCATAACTTTGAAACCGCTAGGTGGCATTTCAGGGGGCTCCAAGGAGCTCCGGTCCTTTATGTTTCAGTGCAGAAAGAATTCAGCAAGAGGCAAAGTGATAGATAAGAAGTGATTTATGAGAATAGGACACCTGTGAGGTTTACAAGTGCGCGAGCAAGCATTGCGCTGCCCCAGGTGCTTAGTGGAATACATTTTTATACCAAAAGAAAAGTAGGGAGCGGGAAAAGACTACCTTCTTCCTCATTCTTGAGTAGACATCACACTTCCATCATCAGCTTCTCCTCCAGGTTGGGCAAGGGAGTTTTCTTATCCCCATGGTCAAGCCAAGACTGTCACAGCACTATGGAAAAATTATTTCAGGTCTCAGTACAATGAGGGTCTTTCACTTTGAAATGTCACCATTCCATAAATTATTGTTTTTTACTTGTACAGAGAGCATGTCCTAGGGATCATTAACTTACTGAGCTCACTGGACAGAATGTGGGTCTCATGCCACCATTGTTTTATTGTTTTGAGGCATGTCTCATGCTTCTGTTGCATGGTTTTGTTGCTAAGCAAGCCTGCTTGGTTTTATGGTTAAGCAAACCTGCTTTCTTGAGTGATCATTAATTTACTGTGGTCTCACAAAGCCCCCTAAAGTTCCCTGTCTATCTACAATCCCCTAATGGGATTTCTGAGCTAACTATTTGATTATCCTATTCTATCCCTATCACCTTGTTGACATATTTGTATCAGGGAAAATATTACTAAAGAAAAATAACATATGAAATAACAGTTGAAAAGGACTAGTGAACCAGTGGAAGTAGAGAGTCCATTCTGAAGAATAACAAGAACAAACAAATATTTTTAAACTGACTTTCTGTAAGAAACAAAACAAAACAAAAAAGGCAATGGTTGAGATTCTCAAAATAATAAAATAAACATAAATCATGAACAGAAATTAACAATTGCAGGTTGTAGAGAAAGGGAGGGAAATTAGGGAGGAACAGAAAGAGATACAAAGACAAAAAAAGCAAATTAAATGGAGCAGAGGATGAAAAGGAAGCATTGACATGTATCTAAATTTATAAAGCTTAACTAAAATTAATATTAGAGGTACTCCATGTATATTTGTTATTTGAAGAAAGAACAAAGAGAGGCAAACTTTGAAAGGTTGCTCAGAGTATAAGGGTAAGAATAAAGAGATTAAAATGAGGAAGATAATGATAAAAATTGAGAGAGAAAATTTAAAACCCATTTAAAAATGTATAGAGGCATGACTCAGCCTCCAGGCCTATAGGGTCTGGCCCTGGTTCCTGCCCCTGTAGGGATATAATGGGCCAGAGATGGGATTTCTAGGGGAAGGGCACACAGTGCTGTTAAGGTCCAGCTCTCTGCCAGACAGAATTTTGTTCCCCTGTCCCCAGATCTCAAGGGAACTCCTTAACCCTGCCAACCAGGGCAATGCCAAGGAGGCCACTGATTAGACACTCTTGGGAAAACTGACTCCCAAGGAGGCCCTGTGTATCTTCTCAGCACAGGGCCATAAGGGGTCTGACTCAAAGGACCTACAAAGCTCTCCATCTAGGGTGCAGTGTGGAGAATCAACGTTCTCAGAAGACAGCTTTATGGGCTTGGTGGCTCCTGTGCGCAAAGGCCTAAAGGTCCTGGACACGTGAGGGCAGGTGCACTGCAAGTGAACTGTGCATGTACGTGCTCCGCTCCCACCTCAGCCTGGCAGCCAGGCTCTCTGGGGTCTCAGTCTGGGCATGCATGGCCTGACCACACATAAGGACTTCAGGGGGACATAACATTTTAAAGAAAATAAAATGTTTAAGACAACTTTAAGGAGAGAAGACAATTGATGTGGAAATTACAATTACATTCAAATTGGAAGATAACATCCTCTCAGTGAAATAATAGCTGATTATTCATATCAGAGTAAAATCTTTCTTATTCCAGGTATCAGTGCCCTTTAGCTAAAGATTACCATGAACACACATAGAGTTTTAAAAAGTTGACTGTTGACTCATTGCAATGAAAGGAAACAAACACCGTGGAGAACTGTAGGGTTACTTGATAAAAGATATTATTAGATTTAAGGGAAGTTTAAAGAAAGTGGTGCTTTGCTCTGGAATGGGTGTTGTCTGGAAATGGTGGTAATTCTTTGACTGGGTATCTTAAGTTTTATTTAGAAAATGATAGGAATGAAGTGTGGGTAATAATGTACGGGGAACTATGGACAGATGGACCTTTAACTGGTGAAGAAGCAGTGGCCATTTATATTAGTCAGGATAGGTGAATGCTGGTCATTACTGTGGTTTATTTTTATATGAGTTCAGTTATTTTATATGAGTTCACTCCCTGACTATGGAGCGGGCTTGTTTTTGTCTCAATTCATAAAGATCAAAGAGTAGTCTTATCTATTGTTTGTATTATGAGAATTTTTATATTCAGTAGAACACAAAGCCTAGCTATAATTACCTAGTTGTGAATGGCAGGTTAACTCCTGGCAACAACAGGCCAGTTCCTGACTGTCAGAGCCATATTTTTGTATATCCTTCCCCCCTTTTCTACCCAAAGACAAATAAATTCAGGCTGCAGGGCATCAACCTATGATATAAACATCTTCACCATCGCTAAAAATTTGCTGATCAGGACACTATTTAAGAAATATAGCCTGTGGTTGTATTGATATTTGTCCCTCCTGCTTCTTTTGTGACAGGATGAGTTGATGAATGCTTGGACTTGACAATGGATGTATGGTAGCATTTAATATTCTGGGCTGGATACATCAGCCAACTTCAGCACAGGCAATTATCAGAGACAGGAGTGCTGGCTTCAGGTAAGCAGATCTTCGTTGCTCTCTCTCTGGGTGTGCTTCATCTCTCCAAATATTGGGATGGCAGTTGGCCAGGCAACCTCAATTCTTGGATGAATCCAAGAAAAATCATTGATTTTGAGTTTGCCCAACATTTGCTAATGTCAACTTCCAGACTCTTTATATCTTCGAGTTGAAATTGAAAGCCCATTTAACTAATAATTTTTAACCGTAGGTATCTACAGTTTTTCCTAGCTTGCAAGGAAATCTTGGAACTATAGAAGGAACCCAATGTTAGATTTAATTTAACCTGATTTTGCAGCAAGACAATTACCAATAAATGATAGTAATTTTACAAATATGTAAAATACACCATAATTTGTCCCAAGTGCAAACATTTATAATATCATGATTTGAGTACATTTTTTACCTATTGTGTCAATTTCTGTAACTCATTCACTTCGGTCCCCATTACATTTCTTTTCATTTTGATTCTCTATAACTCCATCCTTATTTTGTTGCTTTGAATTTGCTGTTTCTGTTGTGATTAGCTCTCTCTTTTTTTCCCTTAAATGTATTTGAATGCTAATAAAACTTTGAAATATATAAACATTAAACACTTATTTTACATTTTTTGGCTCCAAAGGTATGATTAAGATAAATGACTTAATGATGTTCCTAACTTCAGGATCCCATATTATGTGATCTACTATAAAGTCCACAAGAAATAAAATAAAGTTAGCAAATATTAATTATTTTGAAGAGTAACTCATATATCATTTTGTTTCCAAATATATTATTAATTTTTGAAGCATCAGTAGTGATGTTTTCTTTTTGCTTCTTGCAAGAATAGGGATTTAAAAAAGGTCCACATAGCCTTCAAGTAAACCACAAATTGGTCGCATACACAGGCAAGGAGAGACGGAAGAGAGAAGCAGACCATGCCACATTGGCACGTGGCAGTTTTAATAAGCAAGAGAACTTACTAGGCTTATCTTGAGAGGCCAGAAGATGAGTAGATCTCTGCACTTGCCTGCCAGCGTCTTAAGTGTTTATAGAGAGACCTCAGTCAGTCGGGTTCAATCAAGTATTCAGTTCAGATGGTCTCAACAACACCTTACTACCCTAAGGCTGTGTCCTTGGAACAGCTCCCAGTGTGGGAACAGTAGACAGAGTGTACGTTCCAAGGACAGAGGAGGGAGCCTCCAATTGTCTGGGTCCAGCTGGAGAGTCGGCCAGAGGTCACATCCTCTTGATCACCTCCTCTAACACCAGATGGCACACTGCAAGAGAAAAATGTTATGACTAATGTTCTTAAACAAAACAACCAGTTCAATAAGAAATATTAGGGGGTCATTTGTCAGAATGGTCTTTTGAGCTCTGCCAGAGAATATATATATATACACACATATACATATATATATATTTCTCCATACACTGGCAAAGGTCACAAAAATTAATTTGAACAAGTAAAAAGGATGGATTGACATCTTAATAATATTTAAGCTATATTTAATCTAAAATTTTTGTATGAATTATAATTTAAAGATGGAGAGATAAATGATCCCTTCCATCTTGGACTTTTTTTTTCTTTTCTTTTTTTTTTTTTTGCGGTACGCAGGCCTCTCACTGTTGTGGCGTCTTTCGTTGTGGAGCACTGGCTCCGGACGCGCTGACTCAGCGGCCATGGCTCACGGGCCCAGCCACTCCGCGACAGGTGGGATCTTCCGGGACCGGGGCACGAACCCGCGTCCCCCGCATCGGCAGACAGACTCTCAACCACTGCGCCACCAGGGAAGCCCCATCTTGGACATTTTTTGAAATCAAAGAAAGTTAATAAAACAAACAACATATAAGTCATTTAAAAGACCATATTTTACCACAATGGACTATAATATAAAACGCATTGTAAAATGTCTTGGCTAGAATGATAAGTTACAGAAAGTCTTTCCATATGATGTTCCACAAATATTATGCAGATGGACATAACCTTCCTATGCCACCCGCAGTCATTTTAAATGTTTATCTTTAATCAACAGTGGAGTACACTGTTTTAATATCTAAAGATTGAAATACAAGACACCTGATTTAATTTTATCAAAAAGTCTTGCAATCTATAGTTTATTACTGATACCTGGTTTGCAGGGATGAAAGTGCCAGAAGCTGACATGCCTAGATAATTAGCTAAGTAACATTATTAAGTGACGAGTTTCCAGTTAGCTAGTTTGATTCCCTTACTTCTTAGGTAAATACATAGCATAAGTACCAATTTATGATATACAGATAAAACTTATTACTCAAAGCTTTTTTTAAATTAGAAACTAGCTATAATTATATGCACACACACACATACATATCACACATGTGCAAACATATGCATATATGTTTCCTTAAACTTGTGATTTAAAATCTTTGATTCTTGGTATTTGGCTATTTCAGATCTTCATATTGGTTTAGTTCAGGTGAAAGTTATAGATTTGGAAAATTATAGTTGTGGAAATATTTGACGATATTATTATGGCAACTTATTTCAAATTTTAATTAAATTACCAGGTTTTTTGGTTTGTCTGTGTGCATCCTGTACGTAATCCTATCAGAGGAAATTGCTCTCTGCGTCTGTGTACATGAGTTAAAAAAGCAACATTCTGTGAATAAGGGTGACCAGCTATAGGGGTCTGGTGACCAATAACGATTGAATGAGGCCTTATGGAAGAAAAGGTCACCAGAGTGTAGTCCATATCTTAAAGGAATGCTGGAATTAGAGAAGTTTGGATAAATTGAAAAGGTTTTAAAGATGATTTGCATTAATTCTTTTCAGTTAAAAATGAGGAAAGCAAACAGAAAAAAATGATGAATAAGTGACTTACCCTAAGTCACAGAGGCAAAGCAATCAAATTGAAATCAAAAGTTTGTATTCAATCTTGTTAACTGTCCTAGTAAGGAACAATGTTAACTAAACTATGTCTTCATATCACATATCAGAATTCACAAGGAGATAGCATTACCTCAGTGTTTAATCTCAGACACCACACTAAGAGAAGGGGTTTTGGAGAAGGTAGGTGTGGACAATTTGACAAACATTACACAGGACATCAGAAGGGAGACTAAAAATATCCAAGATAGAATTAGAGGGAAATTTTCTCAGCCACTGATCAACACAAATTATTTTTGTCCCACCTAAAGCCACAGAAATCAATAAAACCCTTATACCGTGAATCTAGAATGCTTTGGGGGAGGTGAGCATGTAGCAGTATTTTTTCTTTCTTTCTTAATTTTGGCTAATCTTCTCTATTCTAGTACTTATACACATTAGAGCCGAATAAAAATTTTACATAAATAACCAGCGAATAAAACTCTATTGAGGATACCTACATTTCAAGATCTTTTAACTACTGATATGAGAGATATAAATTGCTTAGAATAAATATTTGAGGTAAGAATAAAGGAAAAACCAGATTTAGGGGTATAGAAATGCCAAAGAGTAACACAATATTAGAAAACTAAAAAAAGGGGGAGAATTTTGATTTGAATCAAGATGCAATTAAAATTATTCCTGAATATCATTTCCACTAATTATTGGATAAATGGTAACTAAGCATTAAATAAAGAGCCCATTTATAGTTATATTTGTACACTGATTTACACAATTGTACTACTGGTGGTTTACTGTGCTGTTTAGAATTCAGTCCCTAAGATGTGCTCACCAGTCATTCATTCAGCAAATATTTGCCAAGTATCTATGATGTGCAGGCATTATTCTACGCAGTAAACCTCAGTCAACAAAATTAAGTCACATGACCTCAGGATGCATATATCCTATGGGGTCAAAACGGGCAGGTAACCCTGGAAATAAGTAAATTGTGTATTGAGAGGACACAGTTATATACGAGGAAAGCATATAAATATAAAATGAAAAGGGCCATAGGGTAAAGCAAACTGGGCCCCCTGGCACCAGTCGTGAGCAGGTTGCAGTATTCTACAGGGAATCAACGTGAAGATGGGATGTGAGCAAAGACTCGGAGACAGAGTAAAACTGAACCAACAGATATATGGAGAGGAGAATATTCCAGGCATGGGTCCAGCCAATGTGAAGCCATAGGTTAGAGTATGCCTGGCATGTTTGAGAAAGAGCAGGGAGTTGAGTGTGGCTGACATGGAGTGAGCAAGGAGGAGAAGAACAGGTAACTAACTAAAAAAGTCACTAACACTTGGTCTGGCCTCTGTTCCTGAGTCCAGTGTTCTTAATTCCTTCTCAACTGAGTTACTTTCAGGGGTCACAGAAGGACCCTGGAACTGCCACTTCTCCACGTTAAAAATAGCATGTGGAAGCTTTGCTCTGATCCACTCCAGTACAGCTTCTGTGGTGCTATTCAGATCCAGGAGTCCTTTCCCCCTACCTTGGAATTTCTTCACAACTTTTGAAATGATTGCTTCCTTAATACTGAAATTTAAGGTGTGAGAATTGTACTTACTTCTGTAAAGTATTAATAAACATGCTTCTCCGTTCAAATAAACACAGTATTTCCCACTGAATAAATTTATTATGTATATGACTTCTAATATATATGAGGCCTAGGTTACCTTAAGTTTTACATTATAATACCCAAATTGTTTTGAAAGTGTGTTGATTTCATCATGTTCCTGACACCTCATTTTTCCATAAGGGTGATGTTTTTGTTACATGTTACTTGAATTAGTCTTATCAGTTCATGTATATTTTAAAATGAGTTTTTCTTTCTAAATTTACTATATTTTAAAAACGTATTTTTAAAAATCCAAGTAATAGGGTTTATATTTATTTTCCTTGCTAGGTTCTTAGTGGTCTCTGCGGAACCTGCCAAATACAATGCCTTGTAAAGTTTCAAAAATTAAAACCCCTGTGAAAAACTGAATTCTTGCATGTCCTTCACTCTTGTGTTTTTTCTTTCTTCTAGGAAATAACAGCATACACACCAGAATGTAGAAAGAACATATTCTGAATTATCCTTCAAACATTACCTTATGGTTTCCTCAGCAACACTGGCTGTGTACTCCTGGCAGTGGGAATTACTTTGGCAATGTAGAAGTATGGTTTCTTACTTGCTCTCACATATGAGCCAAATGGGTAAACAGCTGGGCACTCCTAGCCTTGGAGAAGTCTGTACACAAGAGACCACATCACTGGCATAGAGCATGATCTTAGTAGCTCCTTTACTGTTGCTGTGTGGCATAGATTAAGAGAAAAATAAACAAAACCTTCTAAAATTAAGAAAATAAAAATGAATGCTTTTCACCATCTTATGAAACAAATTAATTTATATATCTCTTTGTAAATCCTAAATCTACAATGAATAGACAAAATAAAATAACTGAAAATTCATGCATCTGAGACAGGCTAAATATTTGATTATCTTTGTGTTTTATTAAGGCTTACATTGGTTTAGGGGGGTGAGAATAAAATAAAAATCCTTAAGACATTTTGTTGCCTTAAGTAGAGAAATTATTATAAAATCATCCACTAGGCACCTCTCTTCTGCCTACTATGTATATCAAAACAAATTATGGAAGTCTCCCATGTAGGTTATGGTTCCATTTCTATTTTCATTTCTAAATACTTTTGATTTTCATATTTAGATATTCCACTGTGGACACAAAACCATTATAACAGGCCTCTTTTTTAAACTATAACTTTATTCATATAAATACCTTATATTGCTTAGTGCTTGTTACTTTAAACTTTTAAAATAGTGTTTCCATTGGTCATTTCTGTTTTGATTATACATTTCTGAGTTTACATTTTACTTTAGATATATTTCTTATGTTGTGCAGTTACAAGTGTTGAAGAAAGCTGAAGTTTTTTTAGAAGGTAGAAATCTATAATACTTTCTTTTATTATCTTTTAACTTCTCTACTGTGATTAATGTAACCTATATAAAAGTTACCCCCCAAATTTCCAATAATATTATACCCTACTTGATAAACCTATGCTAGCAATATTTGGTAGGTAAATCAAAGAAATTGGATATGTCCTGTATTTGAATTCATTGTGGAGAGATAATAAGAGAAGGTGTGGATAACATCAAGCATTTAGGGGCAACATATATGAAAGCAAAATGAGTAAGAAATTTTAGAGAAAACTATTGAGTATTTCACAGACCTGGAATAGGATTTATGATACTTATACGTAAATCTCTTAACACAAGCAGTAATCTATGTTACTTTTGTGTCTTATGTATCTAACCATTCTCTAATGGATAGTCTTGCATTTATTATTGTAATTCATCTCTTGTTAGAGATTGTCTTTAAAAATTATTTTATATGAGATGTTCTTAGTCCTTGTATGTTGTAAAATATCTGTGTATTCTCTTTAAACTTTAATAATGAACTAAAGAGTATAAGACTTTGATTAAAAACTTTTAAAGTAAAAATAATTTTGCATTTATTCCATTGCTTCTATCAGTTGAGTTTCAAATAAGTGTTTTGTAGATAGTCTGTTTGTTCTGCATGGATGCTTATACAGATATTTTCCTAAGATATCACTTTTATTATTAAAAAGTAATATATGGGTGATCTTCTGAAATGTTTGTGTAAGGAGGTTGAGAAATTCTCTCTAAAATAAAGCAACAATAAAAGTGGACAAAATAATCGAAAACAGCCATTTAAAATCTCTGGAAATTGACTAAAGAGAATAGAAGTTGAAATTGTTTTTCAAGAAAATGTACTGATTCTCAGTAAAAAGCAGCTGGAGTCTGTGACATGTAATCCAGGGGCTGCTTCTTTCTACCCCCAGTAACTACCTGGGGATGTCATGTGCTGGGGGTGCTCCCAGTTTCCATCATTGCTCTATAACTCTATGCTGCAGCAAATCCACTCGAGGCAAGAATGAAACGACATGAAAAATAGGAGGTCCTTTTCTACTCCCTCCTGCACCCAGTTGTTGCTCCAGTGCACAGAGATCGTATTCTGTGGCTGTGAAGATAGGAACTTCACATTATCCTCACCACCAGCACTACGTTGAGGAAACTGTATTCATGGATCCAGCCGAAGTATTTGACGTTATGTAGAGCACAGCATGGAAAAATCCATTTCAAGGGTAAGTTGTACAAATCACAGTGGTGAATAATTTGGGAGAGCTAATATTACTGTGATGAAAGGGGAGGCAAGAGAAATGGCAGATTGTCCAGAAATTTAACAGGGAGAGCTGGGAATAGATTCAGTCATAGAGGGTTTTCCTAATGTCAGACTCCAACCTGCTTGTCTGGAAGTCTGTACACATGTGCAAGGCTGTGCCTGTTCAGGAAACACCAGAGAAAATTGTGAGCAATTGGCCCTGGCTAAATGTAGAGCA
This sequence comes from Aethalodelphis obliquidens, assembly GCF_003676395.1. NCBI lineage: Eukaryota > Metazoa > Chordata > Mammalia > Artiodactyla > Delphinidae > Aethalodelphis > Aethalodelphis obliquidens. The sequence goes on from NW_020837950.1 coordinate 68,082,364, forward strand.
GACTTTTAACATCCTCTAAACTGAATGTATTCCCAAATCTACAAACAGATCTAATCCAAAGGGTCAAAGTCTTATGGCTCAACTTTTAAGCACAGCCTCTGACCAGTCACAGACCGACCACCAAGCTAGGCACACCTGGGACAATCCTGGTGAAAGACTAAATGCTTTTCTCTTAAGATCTTCAACAAGATTCTGCCCACTTGGCACTTCTAGTCAACATCCTACTGGAGATTTTAGCCAGTATTCAGGCAAGAACAAGAAAAAAAGAGAGGGGGAAATAAAATCTGGATGGATTGAAAAGGAAAGAGTAAACTGACTTTATTCACAGACAACATGATCTTGTCTGCAGAAAATACTAAGAAATACATACTTACACACATGCATATACAACTATGAGCTCCATCAGTCTCAAGTTAAAAGATTAAATATAAATTTTTAACAGAACCAAGAAAATCCCATTTACACTAGCATTAAAAATAAAATATTTAGGAACAAAATTTAGTAAAGTTGTGCAATTATTCTATGCTAAAAACTATAAAACAATGCTTAAAGAAAATAAAGCAAGAACTGATAAAAATAAACTGGAAAACTTCTATGAACAAGGTTAGGAAGACATGATATTTTTAAAATGGCAATAATTCTCAAATTAATCAATTCAGTGTGATCTTTACCCAAATTGCCACTGACATATTCTGCAGAAATTGGCAAGCTTATTATAAAATACTTCGGAAATTCAAAGGACTCAATAAGCAAAACAACCTTAAAAAATGAGAGCAAATGCACTTCCTGGTTTCAAAATATAGTACAAAGCAACAGTAATGAAGACAAGGTGGTTATGATATAAGGAAAGAAATATGGATTTGTGAAACAGAATTGAGAATTTTGAAATAAATTATTTCATGTATGATCAATTAATTTTCAACAAAGATGCCAAAAATACTCAATGAGGAGAGGAATCGTCTTTTAAACAAATCATCTGAAGACAACTGGATATACAATTCAAAAGGATAAATTTAGATTCTTACCTCACACTGTACAAAAAGTTTAACTCAGAATAAATCATATACCTAAATATAAGTGATAAAACTATAAAACTCTAAGGAAGTCTATGTTTCCAAGATTAGGATTAAGTCTTCCTGAATTAGGTTTAGGCAAATATTTCTTAGGTATCACATAAACATGGCAAAAATTAAAATTAAAAATTGATAAAATGGACTTCATCCAAATGAAAAGATTTTGTTTTTCAAAAAACACTATAAAGAAAGTGAAAAGGTAAGCTACAGACTGGCAGAAAATACTTGCAATCAAATATCCAGAATTTATAAGGAAATCTTACAGCTCAAAACTATAAATAGCCCAAATAAATACTGGCACAAAAATATGGAAAATCATTTCTCTAAAGTTAACATGCAAATGGCCAAAAAGCTCATGAAAAAAAGTTCAGAAATAAATAATCTTTAGGAAAAAGCAAATTCAAACCTAATGAGATACCACTTCATACCTGATAGAATGTTTGTAGTTAAAAAATCAGACAAGTCATTAGGAAAATGCAAATTAAAATTAAAATTACCACACAATCAGCAGTTCTTCACCTTTGTATTTACCTAAAGGAATTGAAAACTTATGTCCAAATAAAAAACTGCACAAGTATATTTATAAAAGCTTTATTCATAATTGCCAAAACTTGGAAGCAATCAAGATGCCCCTTGGTAGGTGAATAGATAAACTGCAGTGTAGCCAGGCAATGGAGTATTATTCAATGATAAGAAATGAGCTATCAAGTCATGAAAAGACATAGAGGAACCTTAAATACATATTACTAAGTAAAAGAAGCCTGTCTAAAAAGGCTACAAACTGTAGGATTTCAACAATGGAGACCCTAAAAAGGATCAATGGTTGCCAGGGGTTGAGGGTTAGAGAGTGGGAAGAGATGAATAGGTAGAGCACAGAGAATTTGTAGAGAAGTGAAAATAGTCTGTATGATACTGTAATGATGGATATATGTCATTTTACATTGTCAGAACCTACAGAATGTACAACACCAAGAGTGAACCCTAATGTAAACTGTGGAGTTTGGGTGATAATGATCTGTCAGTGTAAGTTCACCAATCGTATGAAATGTTTCACTCTGCTGCAGAATGTTGATAATGCGAGAGGCTGTGCATGTGTAGGGGAACGGGTATGTGAGAAATCGCTGTACGTTCTCAGTTCTGCTGTGAACCTAAATCTGTATTAAAAAATAAAAATAATTTTTTAAAGTAAGACAGTAAAAGTAGGCGAGTATATGGAGAAACTAAAATATTCATATATTGTTGACGGGTATACAAAATGGTGTAGCATATTTGGAAAACAGTTTGACAATTTCTTAAAATATTAAACATAGATTTACCGTAATAGCAAGCAATTGTACTTCTAGGTATATATTCAAGATAAATAAAAACATTTGTACATGCAAAGATTTGTATATGAATGTTCATTGCCACATTATTTGTAATAGCCCAAAGATCAAAGACAGAAGAACAATGAATAGAATCATGCATGTATCTGGGTACTTTTGCTTAGAGTAATCATAAGTTTTGTAAAGTTATTTAGTGAGAAGTAAAAGTGAGAGGGGTATGCAGTTTCCTTAATATGCAAGTTCTAGAGCTGAATTGTCTCTTAATTTTCTAGGTAATGGGGTGAGACTTTAGGGAAAAATCAGAGAGGGAGAAATAATGAATAGCTGTCCTTCAGAAAAATTAATTCATAACTACATTCCTAGTTCCTTTTCAGTAATACAGTAGCATATACGCTGAAGCCAAAGAATGAAAAGACCCAACTTCTTATTTCTATGTGATTCTCTTTTCCTTAGCACAATAGGGTGAGGATTTGGGCTGAGCAATGGAGAAAAAAAGCTCTATTGTTTTAGCCAAGAAAACTAAGGAGAATATCTGATTTACTTGGAATGTCTGTGGTCACAGCACTAAGGACTTTTGCCACATATTTTCACAACAAACCACTGTTTTGCAGACTCCAAATATATATTAAAATATTGACATGTTTATGTATCTAGTTTGGCTGTAGCTTTTAGTCAGGATCTATTAAAAAGGACAGACTGCAAAATAAACCTGATTTGTTTATACTTTATGCATATAATAATAATGGAAGCTATTTGGAGAACAGAATGTCACTAGAATTTATCAGGACTTCATTTGCTGGAAAGAAATTACAGTAACCTATGTGTACTGTAGCTTGGTGAGTGCCATAAGAGTATGTATGTGGCATACATATGCCTGTGGCATATTTTCAAATCATTATATGGCCCAGGGTCTTCACAAATCACCAGTTGGGAAGCACTCATTCAACCCTATTCTTTAGTAGCAAATATAATGAAAGCTTATATTTTAATTTAACTTCTAAGAGTAAATTTCTCCAATTTTTTGGAATACCCAATTTACTTAGCTAAATCCCAGGTTAGCTTTAAATACTGCCCAAAGGGTTAAACAATATCCATGTTTACCTTAACAGGACAATGGGAAGAAATGATGTAAAGGGATTGGGGACTAAGAAAAAAAATATGCATGCAGTTTGATGAATTCCAAATTATAACTCTCTAGTTTATTGATATGTAACCGCACTGATAGAATATGCAGAGCTAATCCCAAACCAGTTACCATTTATGATATTCTTAAGCAAAGGAAGCAATTAGCGAAGTCATAATGCAATAGCTGAAATATTTTATAGATTAAAAAAATAAATTACTTTTGGGCAAAAAGCAACATAAAGTTGAAAACTAAAAAAGAGGCAAGGAAAGTATTTTTGAGTCAGCTGTTATAGCTCTGATGGTAATTTTATGTGTCAAATTGCCTGGGTCACTAGGTGCCCAGATATTTGGTTAACGTTTATTTCTGTATGTGTCTGTGAGGGTGTTTCCAGAGGAAATTAAGATTTGAATAAGCAATTTAAGTTAACATTTGAATAAATAATTATCACCTAGATAAGTAATTTGAATATGTAAAGCAGATTGTTCTCCTCAGTGTAGATGGGCCTCATCCAATCTGTTGAAGGTCTGAATAGAATAAAAGTCTGAGTAAGAAAAAATTATTTCTCTCTGCTGGATTGTCTTCTAGCTGGCACATCTGTCTTCTGCCTTCAGATTCAGACTCTGAAATATATCATTGATTCTCCTGGGTCTCCAGCTTGCCAACTGCAGATCATGCACTTCTCAACCTCCATAATGCCATGAGCCAATTTCTTATAGTATATAGTAATTATATATATATATATATATATATATATATATACACACACACACACATATATATAATTTTTAAAGTCTTAAAGTAATTATATATATATATGTATATATATACACACACACATATTTCTGTTTCTCTGGAGAACCCAAAGTGATACAATAACAAATATAGAAAGAAAGATCTGACCCCAAAATAGTATGAAACCAATGAATCTAATCCAATAGAAAAATAGGTAGAGTTATAGGAAAGTAAGAAAGGAAGGAAAGAAGGAAGGAAGGAAGGAAGGACGGAAGGAAGGAAGGAAAGAATGTAGGGAAAGAATGCACACAGGAAGTCACAGTCACACAAAGCCAATAAATATTGAAAAAAAAACAAATAAATGATTGAAAAAATTACTAAGAAATGTATTGCTGTTGATCAGATATATAATACCCAGTGAAGACATGAGGAAGAAGATTTCTCTCATGTGTAGCAGATATCTTAGAAAGAGGGGAGCATTTGCAAATGAAGCAACTGACAAAGGATTAATCTCCAAAACATACAAGCAACTCATGCAGCTTAATACCAAAAAAAACAAACAACCCAATTCAAAAATGGGCAGAAGACCTAAATAGACATCTCTCCAAAGAAGATATACAGACTGCCAACAAACACATGAAAGAATGCTCAACATCATTAATCATTAGAGAAATGCAAATCAAAACTACAATGAGATATCTCACACCGGTCAGAATGGCCATCAACAAAAAATCTACAAACAATAAATGCTGGAGAGGGTGTGGAGAAAAGGGAACCCTCTTGCACTGTTGGTGGGAATGTAAATTGATACAACCACTATGGAGGTTCCTTAAAAAACTAAAAATAGAACTACCATACAACCTAGCAATCCCACTACTGGGCATATACCCTGAGAAAACCATAATTCAAAAAGAGTCATGTACCAAAATGTTCATTGCAGCTCTATTTACAGTAGCCAGGACATGGAAGCAACCTAAGTGTCCATCAACAGATGAATGGATAAAGAAGATGTGGCACATATATACAGTGGAATATTACTCATCCATAAAAAGGAATGAGACTGAATTATTTGTAGTGAGATGGATGGATCTAGAGACTGTCATACAGAGTGAAGTAAGTCAGAAGGAGAAAAACAAATACCGTATGCTGACGCATATATATGGAATCTAAAAAAAAAGAAAATGGTCAGAAGAACCTAGGGGCAAGACTGGAATAAAGATGCAGACCTACTAGAGAATGGACCTGAGGATACGGGGAGGGGGAAGCGTAAGCTGGGACAAAGTGAGAGAGTAGCATGGACATATATACACTACCAAACATAAAACAGATAGTTAGTGGGAAGCAGCCGCATAGCACAGGGAAATCAGCTCGGGGCTTTGTGACCACCTGGAGGGGTGGGATAGGGAGGGTGGGAGGGAGGGAGATGCAAGAGGGAAGAGATATGGGGACGTGTATATGTATAACTGATTCACTTTGTTATAAAGCAGAAACTAACACACCATTGTAAAGCAATTATACTCTAATAAAGTTGTTAAAAAAATAAAAAGAAAGAGGGGAGCAATATTCCAGGGAATTCCCCCCGTCCCCCACTGATGGTCCTCAAGAATAAGGAGATTTGATAATGTCCAGACTCCTTAACAACATTGGCTGTCACCTCAGCGTGAATGTGTGTGTCAGAGGACAAACGGCACAGATGATAAATGGAGATTATATAATCAAAGTTGGAGTTACTTAACCTTCATAGAGGAAAGATGTCACTCAGTTAGTTTTGCATTTGAGATAGACTTTACTGGGTAGATTGTATGTGTAATTTGCAGTAGATAAATCTGAAGGAAGGTAGAGATAGGAATGTAAATCAATGAGAGATCTTTGAGTCTGTCTCCTCGTAGAGGAGATCCCTTCAGACACATTAACTCAGCTGGAAAGATTCTAGAAAAAAATTGTTTCTAACAATGTGCATTCAGGGGCCGTGCCATTTCACTTTAACCTCTAGACAAATAATCATGAAGGAAGGTTGTGATGGTCATAATAGATTGGAATAAATTGTGATATAGGAATGGCCAGTAGGCAATCTTCTTTTGGAAACTTTTCTCTTAGTGAGTTAATAAAATTTCAAATAATGCTAACGTTGCAATATAATCCATTGTAAATACATATGCTTGCATAAGTAATAAATAGCTCAAATATATTCATCTATAGCACAAAATATTTTACAAATAAAGATGGTTATCCTTTAAAACTTTAAAATATAGGTGCATACTGTCTTGCCTTGCACCCCTCCTAATCAAGGACACGATTACAGCTGAGGATTCCAGGTGGCCAGTTACCTTTGTTTTCACTGGAGGAGTATCAGTAAACTAGCTCTCTAGCCTAACATGAAAGGGAAAAGGAAAGGAAGATAAATGTCTGTTGTTGTTACATGTATTATATTAATATATACATTTTGTATGTGAAAATTATCTGACCAGTTTAAAGGAAAATCAAACAAAAAACTGTAGCCACAGCCCAATTTAAAAAATAAATTAAAAAAAAAGTTTATATTTGCAAGTCCCTCTGCATATGCTCAAGAGATTCTTTAGGTTCTCTTCCTAAGGGTGTCAACAACAAATTGGCACTCGTCACTGGCACTTGCCAACTACCTCTACAAGGTGCTGCTGATTTTCAACACCCCCTGAAAGGAGTTCAGGGTGGAGAGCAGGAAGGAGGCAATCTGTGTTCTGGGAAAACTGGCAGAACAGGTCTTCAGACAGATATTTTCAGGAGCCGATTTTATGAGCCCAATTCTTCTATCTCCTTGTATCTAGAAAAGTATTAAAATCCTTCATGGTGATGAATGCTCCTCATGACTAGCAGAAACCTTCTGCAAAAAAATATGTGCTCAATTGTATGTATTTCCCCTTCACCAAAATCACATATATACTGACCTTCCCCCCTACCTCTTTGGAGCAGTTTCTCAGAACTATCTGAAATGCTGTCTCCCGGGCTACAGTTCTCATTTTGCCCCAAATAAAACTTGACTCACAATTCTTAAGTTGTGCTTTTTTTCCTGTGTGTGTGTGTGTGTGTGTGTGCATTTTTTTAAGTCTACAAGGGGATAATTATGATTAAGTCACTCTTAACTACACTGGTTAATGCTGTCAAGAACCACTCCACACACTGAATAAAACAAAGCAGAAAGATGAGTTTATGGCAAGGTTTTTGATCTGCACACCAGGAAACTCAAGGCTACAAGAGCAATGAATTCTGAGGTGCTCACCGACTAAGGGATTTTTTATGGAGTAAACACAGAAGTCATTTGTCTTTTTCAGCTGGTTGGTTGCCTAGTGGTCTTCTTACTTATTTGGATCAGGGTAGCTAAGTCAGGGGAATAAGGAAGTCCAGAGATGTGAACAGACTTGGAGTTTGGGAAGCAACTGGTGTCTTCTGCTGATTTCTGAGAAGAGCTCTAAATTCCTGTAAAGTTAGGTTAAGTTTCCTTTATGTGCCTGCACTGACCGTCTCCATTTTGCCCCTGATATAAGTGAATCCATTTTAGCTTGGTTCTACAATGCGAAAATGTATTTTAAAATGGTTTCTCCCACTAACAGTGGATGAGAAACTCCAATGTTCCATATTACTCACAATACATTGTTTTTACTTAATTTTTAATCTTTTCCAATCTGGCATGTATAAAATGGACTCACATTGTGGATTCAATTTTCATTTCACTGATGATTAATCAGGTTAAACAAGTGGAGAGAAAGTGATTCTCAGTTAAAAGTTTTAAAATATATCTTCAAATAAAGGGTTAAAATTTATGCCAGTAAATTCTATTTATCTTATACAGAAAGGCTTTTGATTTCCAAATTAAAACGAAAAAAATTTAAAGTTTCTTCAGAAAATTTTAAACTGCTTTATTAACTGAAAACTGTTTTTCATTGTTCTTAGCAAAATCTGTAGAACTTTCCAAAAGAAAATTTACTTAAGAATAACAATCAAGACACTTTGTAGGACAATAAAGACATTAATAATACTTTGTTATTGCTCATGATATTATTCGCTCTCAAGTTTAATGGCTTACACTGCCTTTTTTTTTTTTTTTTTTTTTTTTTGGAATTTTAAGGAAATTAGCTCTGTTTCCTGGCACGATTAGTTATGTCCTTCATTTTCATTCTGTTGAAGACTGAAGGACAAATCAGTGATAACAGAATCAAGCACTTGGGTAGTCAGCTGAGATTCTGGTCTAGCAGTAATTTATCATGTAAATGGTGCCTGCTTTTTTTCTTTTTTTTAATGGAAACTTGAAAACAGCTTTCTGCATGATTGAAGCCTTTGTCATAGAACATCACCACATATGACAAATGTAACTTTTCTCTACAAGTAGGAAGATCAGTGTGATAAACTTTTGAAATGGCATAATTAGTTGAATATATGTAAATTTTTCCAAATCCTCTCTTGCTCTTTCAGAATTTTATGTGTATGTTATATTTGTACTCTAAGTAAAGCTTAAAATATTATAAAATGTTTTTTTCTCTGTGAAAAAATAATAGCTTGGGAAGCCAAATCTATAAAGTATATATGTGTATATTTTCTTTCCTTTTAACCTATGGCTTCTTCAAGGTATTAAAGTAATATTAATATATTAAGACAGTATCTGAATTAAAAAAATGTGTCTATTGAAAATATTTAAAAAACTAGGTGGCTATTTGTATGACACCAGCTAAATGAATATTTAAAAATGTATAGAACACAGATTTTCTTTATTTTTCTTGGGGCTTTTGGCACCATATAAAGTACTTTTTATCTAAATATATAATACATGAAATTGATATTGCAGCCAATACCTAAAAATATGGGAATGCTCAAATATTTGATGTTTATCCTTAAGGAAAAAATATGCCAGTAGATCCATGGCTGTGGAAGGAAAAATGCTAATTTTTAAAGTATTTTTTAACCCACCCTGAAGGAAATTGATTTTTTAAAATTAATTATTCTTTATTAAAGTCATTCAACAACTATGTTCAATTGACTATATCAGGAAGTATACTATGGAATTATAATTTTGTGGATTGCTTTATTTTTTATTTGTTGTCTTTTTTTGGCCTCCCCTGTGTACCTATGTATTCCTGCTGATCCATTTGCATGGTTTACAATTTCAGGATGCCATTGTCTATGACCATGTTTCTCTGGAGTTATTATTGTTTCCATGTCACTGCAATGCCAACTTTTGGAATTGATTTAGCAGCTAAGAAGCCCCTAAGCTGTCACAAACACTTCCTTCAAGAGAATTAAATGCAGAATGGTAGCAGTGCATGCTATTGTGGGTTCCAATGAACCCCTAGGAGTAAGATTCAATGAGACCTCTGTACATTGTTACAAAGTGATGGGAATATACACAGAGGGCAAAAATGCTTTTTGTTATGTGTCTATCCAAAAATTTAAGGTATTTTGCAATTATAAAATATTTAGTTATTCTCCATTAACATATAAGTAGAGCTAAGTATCTCCCTTAATTTACTCGATGGGAAAAGTTTGCATTTTGTACAGAAAACTTATTGTATGATCCATTCTATTTTCTCTTGAAATTTTTAATCCAGTGTTATTTCTTCCATGATTATTATGACTCTTCTGTCCAAGATATTCTGCTTCCCACTGCTGACATGGATATTACAGATGCCCTTCAGTAATGCATGTGACTTTAAAGAAGTATGGTTCATACATTTGCTATACAAGTATGGATGGAATATTCCAACAATCAGAAATGGGAATGTAAATTAATCACATTGAGCATTGTGATTTCATTGATACTATGCATATGTTTAAAGACTATGAAGGATCTGTAATTGTAATATGAGAAGATAAACCTATTCATTCCTGAAAAAAATCATCAGTGTAAGTAACATTTCTATCTTCTATAAACAGAGGTGTACAAGATGGACAAGGAATTAAAAGAGTCCCTTTGGTCTGGAGTGAATGACAGATACAATGTTTTGCATTTCAAATAAAACTTATTTCATAAACATTACTGAAAATGTAAGTTGAAGATGTGAAAAGCCTTGGGGCAGGAAAGAATGTAGATCCTTTAAGACAGTCATTAATTAGCTTATCTACCGAAATCCCAGAATTTAATTTACTCCACTTCAGAATATGGCTGATTCCTTAGTTTAACTGCTGAGCCTCAGCAACTGTTGTTTTCTACCTATTTCTCCAGGAGGGACTGATAAGCAGCAAAACTGACTACTGTCGACATTTTAATATTCAGTTCACCTCTTTCACCCTTTGCCTCAGGGCAGCAAGCACACTTTGCACAACATGAACGTTAGCAGGATTTGGAAGAATCCACCTCAGGGAAATTAAAACTGCAGATACAGTCAAGGGACCTATGATTACAAATAACCCACAAACCCCATTATTTGGCAATACTGAGCTATTTTGGTGCAAACTTAGAGGTTTGATTCTTCACTGTTTCCTGGGTAGCCACATACACTGTAAATTACTTTTATGTGTCATCTTTTCAGCATAAATCAAATTGAATATGACAACAAATACACTTTTTTTGTATAATGGACAGGACTCCAATAAATATTATTAGATATTTGTAAAATCCCCTCCCAAACACACACACACACACACACACACACACACACTCACCTGCTAGTTCTTCATTGCTGTGGGTATTTAAGTGGACCACAAAGATCCCATCTCAGAAATCATTTCCTTGGGTGCTGGAGTGTTGCCTGTTGATAGCTCACAGTGGAGACTCTCCCTAAGACTATCCTCTCTAAGAGGAAGCTGCCTTGTTCAAGGTGACCTTCCCCTCTTCCTCTCCTATGTGGCCTTCATCCAATGATTGGTCCATTCAAGTCAAAGGCCCGTCTGTCATGTTTCTGTTTGAGACATCTCTGAAGGGGCATCCCAGCTGACTTTCAACTTCTCCATCAGAACAGTCCTCCTTTCTTTGCTCCCTCACAAGTGTTTTTTTCCCAAATCCCTCTCCAAGAAACATCCCTTAGCTTCAAAATCTGTCTCCAAGGAAACTCAACCTATGTATGGTGATCAAATAAATGACTAGTCCTTCACAGAGGAAGGGACAAAAGACAAATCCAAGTTCTCCTCCTCTATTCAGCTTGCTTTATTGGTGCTGAGTCATTTCAATACAATCACAGCTCATTTCCTGGAAGAGAGCTAAGATCTGGAATGGGAGGTTAAAGAATTTCAAGACTGGTCTTAGAAAGCTTGGAATGGATTTTAGCTTTCTATGCTGCCATTTTTATCTTAGTTGGGAAAGGATTTCAGGACTCCAGTTTTTACCTGTCAATAATGTAGTAATAAAACTATAAATAACATATTTGTTTTCTTAACAACATTTGTATTTTTTCCAGTCAAGAAACTTAACACTTTTCGTGATGTCTTATAGAAAGCCTGCCCTCTGGTAACGACATGGACTTCCTCTCTAGGAAGCAGTCCCTGTCTCTTCAAATATGTAGAACATCAGGATCTAAGAAGAGCTTCATCCCCAGGGGCCCAGTGCAGGACTATGCATATTTGGCTTCTAGAAGTCTAAAAGCCAATATGTGATTTGGGACTTACTGAAGTATCAGTATGCTGATGATACTTTACATTCCTCAGAAAAATATTTAGTGGCACTCATGTCTTCACTTTGTTACTCAATATAGCTCATGTAAATATTTTTCATCGTCCCACTTTATAAGGTTTTCTAAATTTTCTTTCTAAATGTCCTATAAAAACTTCTCTTAAAAAGTGCTTATTTGTATAGTAAAGAGTATAAACTTTGAAATCAATCATACCTATTTCGCATTGCTACTCTGCCACTTACTAAATGGTAATCTAACATACATTTTCTAAGAACTCTAAGGGCCAATATATTTATCTATATAGTAAAAATAGTAATAAGACCTAGAGCCAGGAATGACATTATGATTTAATTACATAATTTATTCAAAACACAAAGCATAGTACTGACATGTAGTCAACATTAAAAAAGACAACTATAGTAATAAAAAATGATTATTAGCTTTATCAATTCACTGAAAGATTTAAAATCATATTTATTATTTCTCTAAACCATAATTACATTATTTCCTCTACCAAAGATAACAATTTATAATTGACGTGATACATCTTTAATGAATTCAGCTCCTTTAAAATTATGTTCTTCTTTTCGTGAGTCTCCTTTGTTCTGTCCTTCAGGTATTCCAGCCTCTCATGCTCTTTTCATCTCTCTGTTCTCCACTCCCTCTACTATGAAAATGTGCTCTTAATCCCATATGATATACCATGTACACCTTGTTACACATTTTCAATGTATTATCTGTTACAAAGATATTTAGATTAGAAAACATATCTTTATAGAGATTGAAGGAAGTTTTCTTTTGCTAAAAGAATTTTAGGTACCAAAAATCAGATAGGGTACAGTGTAAGTGCCTGACATTAAGCTTTGGATCGCCAAGGCATCCATTTCAAAGTCATTCATCTTGAATAAAGACATTACCAGCTACACAACTAGATACAGATCCTGGCGACCCCACCCATGAAGTTCCCTTTATAGAAAGCCCTGGGTGACCTAGATAAGCGACCTCTGTAGTGACCCTGCTTTTCCCTCCCCATGGTTTTATTCCTGCTCTTATGTTTTTAATTCACCAATAAATAATAAACCCACAAAACCTAGGCACCCCGTCCTCTACCTCAATAAAGTCAGGTCCGCACTGTCTTTCTCTCTCTACCTGTGATCTCACTGTGTGCCCCCAGGAGTGTTGTGTACCCTCCAGAACTTGTGAATAATAAATCTTATTTTTTCCAAGTGGCATAAAAGGTTGTTGTTAAGGTACATCTCTCAGTCATAATAAGAGCCACAAGGGCTGGTCCAAAATTGGCTCTAGGGAGGGAAATGCCTGTGGGGCCTCAGGGAATTGTCACAAGTAGTAAAGGACATGGTGAGCACCCCAGGCCCTCCTAATCAATAGCATCCTATTAATAGGCTGTGACCAATATAAAACATAGGGTTATACATTTATTCAAAACCTTCAAATCACAGTAGGAAACAACTACTCAGCCTTCACATATATCATGGATACCAAGGAAAGTGAAATGTTTAAGAAAGTACATCCACCCTTTAGGAGAGCACACTCATTTAATGTTATTATTATACTGCACTAAATAGTACTCTAGTGACCTAAGAGATGCCTCCCCAAGCACTTATTTCCAAAATAATAACACTCTTTCTCAGAAGCATCTGGTTCATTATGTCTGGTTAAAACTATTATTCATAAAACTCCTGGGAAACAAAAACCACTTCATTTGCACTGGTTTAAATTTACATTGGTTCAGAGTGATAACAATACTAACACAAGGAAAGTTAATTATCTACTTCTTAACAAATCCAGCCTGATTGACATAATATCTTAATAAATGAAGTCATTGGGAGAGAAAGAGCAAAAGGCAAAAGGAGTGGTTAAAAATAACTAATTCCAGTGGCTATTTTTGTATCATTTACTTATATTTGCTTCATAACATGGATAATAGAAATATGTTCTACTTATATATTTACCCAGTTTGAAGTATATACATCAAGATTTCAGTAAACTCTTTAGCTTTCAATGCTGTTCATCGAACAAATGGATATGTCAGTCTAAGTTGCAGGGATGTCATAGGCAAGATAGAGGTAAATAGAAAAATTGTCATTTATAAAAGAAGAAAAAGAATGAAAAATATCACTTAGGATTTTAGAGTATATAAAAGGCAATAGGTTTATTGCAACCAATAATTATTTTTCAGATGCTCCTAATAAAAATGTTTTTCATATTACCTTCCCAATCATCATGCTAGGTGTAGGCCTAATAGAACTTATTTAGTTCTATTAGGTAGCTTTAGGATTGGAGAAGGATCAGAGATACAATTGCTGTCATTAAAATTCCTCCTCAATAGTTGGAGATAGAAGACTAAAAACATGAAACAAAAGGACAGTTTTAAAAGCTGAATGTATTTTGTGTGCAATATGAGCTACTGTGTTATAGGAATTAAGAGGATAGTGAGTCCAGTAGGGCTGAAACAAACAAAGACCTTGGGAAGATAAAAATGAGCTGCCTCCCAAACGTTGTAAAGAAGTGTTTCGATGGAGAGCTGAGAAGAAATTACTTTGATCAAGAAAGTGAAGTGAAGTTGAGACCCACTTTAAATTTGAAGTGAAATAGAAACATTTGGATCATAATTAAAATGGTCTTGGTAAGAGTTTCTATGTTGTTCGCATGAGAAGTATCTTTTGAATTTTGCCTAACTTTGTAACTGACATTTGATTTCACTCCTGTGGTGATTATAAATGAAGAGAAGATTGGATGATAAGGTTGTGAGTCAGCAGTGACAGGTTTTTTTCCTTTAATTGAGAGTAATGGAGGACAAAAGCTGCTCAGGTAGTTTAACGTGAGTTTGTGCCTGAAGCTTTGCTCTGATCATCCTTGAATTTTAAAGCATCTCTAGCTACAGATTCTTAGTAAACCATTTTCACAATCTTAGATCTTGTATACACTCTGAAGTAACACTGAAATGAATGAAATCTTTTTCACTAGCCTCTTTGCTCTTTAAAAAGTATCCAAGGTATCAGACACTAGACAAGTTTTAGAATAAGTTAACCTTAACATATTCCTTAAAAGATATAGTAAATATGCAAATATGCTTCATAAAACAACTTTTATCTAGAAACACATGGAAGAAAGTAATCACTAGCTTCATGGTTTCTCAGCCTTAATTGGATTTGAAAGCTGAAAAGTATTAATTCTATTTGATGTATATAAAAATAAAGTTTCCAAATACAAACAACAAAATCTCAATGTTTATTGTTTCATTTAATCTTTTTTCTGGTTTTATCTCAGATATTATTTATATGATAGATGCTCTAGGGGAAAATAAAGATATATATCTCTGAAATCTTAAGCATACGCTGTAGCAACATTTTTTATTTCAAATTCACTTTTCAGCATTAGCAGATAAACCAACAGAAGATGCCTGGAGGAAAATATAAAATCACATTAAAATATTCCCAGTTTTAAGACATAAAAACTGAACACCAAAGCCTGATTTATTCAAACATCACATGAACTTTTCAACATTGTTATCAATCAATACATATTTAAATATGTTAAATTTTAAAAAGTTGTATTTATGTACATTTGTTTCATTTTTTACTGTGTTGGTTTATCTCTAAGTATGTGTGTTGATATATATTTTTGGTGTATCATGTAAAAATATGTAGATTTAATTCATTGTTATTACTTATTCAATTAAAAGTGAAAACTGTAGTCAATTAGATTAAAAAAGAAGGACAACATTGCATTAGAAAAACTTAAAGAAACCCCCTATTACTGAAGTGCTGAAACTGATGAAGGATGGGATGGACAAAAGAGCAAGTTAGGGACAGATTGACTCATCACATCGTGAAAAGATCTTGCTAAGCACTTTAATCTTCAGACATAGCAAATATGGATCAGGGAAACCATGCTTGCATTATAGAAATAATATGCTAAAATGGCGTAAAAGAAAAAAGAATTCAATGTTGAATAAACATGAAAATATAGTACTATTTTTATCTATTTGAGATACATGGATAAAATCTTTTTTCTACCTACTATAAACAAAGATATCTGATTTTTTAATATGTGATCATCCATTTAGAATTTTATGTTGAAAAGAATTATTATAATTCACATTAAAATTATTGTGAATTAGATATATAGAAACATGAATTGTTGGTTAAAATGTATTTCTAATTAAAATAGAGAAAATTATTTATTGCCAAGTTTCATTCCTCTGGACATCCTAATCACTATTATCTGTGGAGCTTAAAAAAATATTATTGAGCCTAAACCCAGATATTCTAATTTAGTAGTTGTTAGAGGACATAAACATTTTTATTGAATTAATGATCAATGTCTTGAACAGACATCTGCAATTCTGACAACAGACTTTACCTGGAAGTCTCAATATATGAAACACTATTTCCTAACTGATCATTCCTTCAATCTGAGAAACTTCCTAGTAGTCATGGGACATGACTCCTAGGCAAGTCTCCCAAAGAGGACACAGAGCAGTTGAGTGGTGTAGGCAGACAGGGGAAAGAGATTATATATAGAAATCTGAAAAAAAAAGCTATTTCTTTTTTCTATTCCAAAGATTTATTCCAAATTTATTTCTATTCTATTTCTATTTATTTATTTATTTCTATTATTTATTTCTATTATTTCTATTATTTATTTCTATTATTTCTATTTCTATTTATTATTCTATTATTTCTATTTATTTATTTATTTCTATTTATTTCTATTCTATTTCTATTTATTCCAAATTTATTATTTATTTCTATTCCAAATTTCCATTTTCTATTCCAAAGATTTATTTCATACAGCATTTATTTCACTATTGCCTATTATACATCACAGAGAAGTCATAATGCACATTTCTCAAACTAATTTCCCAGAAATGTATGTAATATAGAATAGTTCTACAAGGCTAGAGTTGAGCTGAACATACTTTGGGAAATACCACTTTAAAGCAGACTGAATTACAGAAAAAAAGAATGGCATGCTCATGAGCTTCTAGATTCTGATGTTAGAAAAGTTAATTAAAATGTCAGATGGTTAGAAAGTGGTGACAAGGATAATTATGTTGAAAAAGAAGAGAGAAAGAGAATGGAAAGGCAAGGAGGTATACTAGAATGAATATGAGAATGAGGCAGAAGACCAAGGTTCCAGTCCTGACCTGAAATAAATAAGCTAAGTGATATTGTGCAAACTATTTAACAACTTGTCCAATGTTTAAAATGAGGACGCTTAGCTGAAAAATCCCCAAGATCTCTTCTATTATCTAAAGTTAACTTGATTCCACATATTGCATATATGTGGAATCTAGAAAAATGGTACAGATGAACCTATTTGCAGGGCAGGAATAGAAAGGCAGATGTAGAGAACGGAGGTGTGGACACTGGTGGGGGGGGGGAGGGGGGGGGGTGGGATGAATTGGGAGATTAAGTTTGACATAAATACACTACCATGGGTAAAATAGATAGCTAGCGCTAGTGGGAACCTGCTGTATAGCACAGGGAGCTCAGCTCGGTGCTCTGTGATGGCCTAGTTGGGTGGGATGGGGGAGAGGGAGGTCCAAGAGGGAGGGAGTATGTGTATGCGTATGGCTGATTCACTTCACTGTGCAGCAGAAACTAACACAACATTGTAAAGCAATTATACTCCAACAAAAAAAGAGAGAGAGAGAGAAGTCAGGGTGGGAAGAAGCACTGTTTCTAGAAAATGTATTTTATTAATATTTGATGTACAAATGGAGAAAGAATAAATATCTTGTCATTTCAAAAAAAAATAAAGTTAACTCGAATACTTTCAATCACTGGAACCAGCTCATACAGAGTGATAAGGATGTCTAAATTAATATTTTTCTAGTCATAGGACACAGACCTATGCAAAGTTAATTCTTTTTATGAATTATGAATTTGATGTTATATTAAAGAGGATTCCATCTATGTAAGTATAGTCAAGCCAAAGATAATAAGAGAGAAAGAAGCAGGAGTCAGAATGTGATACACTCAATGTTCTTGGGTTGCAGACAAGTAGTTTGAGGATTACTAGTGGGAACCTCTCTCCCGCCATTTTCTTCTCTTTCCACACTATTGGTTAAAATCACTGATTGGCTGGAGTGCATCTCTAACCTTGGGAACTCATGGAGTTTTATAGCAGGACGATACTTTTGTAATACTAACTTGTTTGTCCTTTGTCTCTTCAGCCTTGTTCTTCTTACTACTATCCCTTTCATTCAAAAAGCTGGGTTGCTGATTCAGAATAAGAGAGGTCACAGGATACAAAGCATGAAAGACAGGTGTCTGATTTCGGCTCCCCAATACTCTCCTCATGTTGGGAATACCAAGGATGGGATCCATAGAAAAGTATTTCTTATAATTATCATTTGAAGAGAGTGTGGCTTCCCTCAGAGACTAGAAAATATTTACTTTGAGCCTGGCTTAAAGGAAAGAAAAGGGCAGATGATGAAATTAGGAAAGCCACTAGTGAATTTGCCAGGGGAACTGCTAGCTTTCCACCCAAATCAGTTTTTCTTTCTTTCATTATGATTGTGGTCAGACACAGTTCTGACAACAAGTAAAGAAATTTTGAATTCTTATTTCCAGAGATAGGAATCAGGGACCTTGTAGAAAAGATAAAACACAAATGGCAGTGTTCTGGAGCTAAGTCTGGAGTCATCACCAACAGACGACTCAGCTTCCACTCCAGTGAGGATGTTTCCTTTAACAACTTCTACAAGTTAAGTTGAGAAATGTTTCCTGGAGACTTTCAAGCACCATCTTGAAAGATTACCATATACATAACCTGCTCCCAGGCAGCTGCATAAACTCTATTTCCCACAGTGAGATGATGAGGCATTTCTCTTTGATAGCATCCAGCACTTCTTATAAGAACTGCCCAGAAATAGTGACATCTCTTTGTGCCCTAAGAGTTTACATGATTTCCACTGAACTTGCTGATGTGGTCAACGACTTTTGTCATTTAATAGGTCACTAAAAATCCATGGATATCTTGTGTTACGCACGTGGACTTCATTCTCTGTTAAGTCCCTCTCCAGGGTTATCCTCAGCCTAAGAGAGTGAGCCACCTCTCCAAAGTCATGCTCCCCTCTTTGGAGGCAACCCAGAGCAGACTAACCCAGACAAGCAACCCAACCCAGACGAGCAACCCAACCCAGACTAATAGTTGGTAGATTCTAAAATCCCACGAAACCCTTTCCCCAGTTGAGATCACTCTGAAGGACCATCCCAACTTGTCCAAAGCTCCTTTTAGATGCAACTGTATCACAGTTCAACTTCCCCCTACGGTTGCTTCCTTCAACCTTCACAGACTTTTTTTCCTTAGAGAACATTCCAATTAACCTTCAGAATAAAAATCTCAGAATCCCAGAATTTGTTTCCTGGAAATCTAATTTACACCACCAAGAAAAAGAGAATGATGGCATGTAGACTTTGGAGATAGTGGTATTAAGTTTTAAGCAGGCAGCGGGAATTTTATAAGGGAGTGGGGAATTGATGGGATGAGCAGTATTAGCTTATCATTTCACTGATTAGAATAGTGGAAAATGTCCACTCTCATTGTATGTTTAACAGTTTGATTTCATCTCTTGTACGCAAAGTTTTGACTTCCAGTAATGATCAGAATGAGCATAAACTTGGGTTTATATTTTCATTCAACTATGTGGTTTTCATCCATTCTTTCAATATATAAATACTTTTAGACTTCCTACACGTGGAAAACACTATGAAAGTTCCTGGGAAAATATACAGACAGACCTTATGGTCTTCCTCATAGTTTTTAAAGCCTGAGAATGAAAACTAATTTTCAATAAGCAATTATGAATATTAGAAATCAATGGTTAGTTAATCTTGAAGTCCATTTTTTAAACATCAAAAATAGGAGTAATCATAATGTAAAACTGTTGTTATGATAGAACATGTCAACATATAAAAGTCGCCTGGCACAGCACTCAAGAAACATCAGAATCCTTCCAAGTTTCTCTTACAATTTTGACATGGATTCTAAGATAATAAAGACATCATGGTTGAAAGTTAAGCTTAATGCATTTAAACATTCTATGTACATAGAGGAGGAAGGACTTTACGATACTGTTTCTGGTTAAAAGCTCTTCATATAAATGCATTTGTGCAACTTACTGCAGATAGAAAATATATGAGAGTAAAGAGGGGTCATTATATTTATTCTATACGAAACTCAGCTATCAGGACCCACCTGTTGCAAAGGTTGTATGGCAACACAAAATATGACTTTCAACACGGAAGAAAACAGCCATAACCCAGCACAAACATCATGATCCTTTCCAAAATTTCTCTACGGATTTAGTGTATTGCTTAGAACGATTTAGACACTTGCAAAACAGATTCAAATTTTATGTGTACATCATCATTGTCATTGTAGCTAACATATATTCAATGTTTATTATGTGCCAGAGTCTATGCATTTTCTATTCGTTTCATTTATTACAGAAATGACCACACATTGTGTGCAATATTCGCAGACAAGCACATTTCTATAGTGAAATTTACTTTGTCTGTTTAGAGAAAACAGTCTCCATTGTTCCTACTGAAGTTTCCAGAGTTTTGTTTTCCTAGAGTAGCATTAAGCACAATTTATTTTTTTTCAGATGTCAACAAATAAACATAGCCCATCACTCTGTCCTCCCCAGAATGTGTGAATATATAACTTTCATAACCTGTTAACAAGATTTTTTATTGTTATATATTCTTTAGAGACTTACATAGCATGTTTTAAAGAGGCTTTAGATCACCTGACTCAAGCCTGCCATACTGCTTGAAATAACCTACATTAGGCACTACAGGATTTGATGGAGAGCTTTGCATTATACGTGGAAGATTAATTTTCTACCAAAGTTCAGTTTACTTGATCTGCACTTTCTCCAATCCATTATGATGGATCAAAAGAAATTTAAGAAAATAGGACTTGGGACAGATGAACTCTGGGGAACAAAATTTAGAAGGTGTTATCATGAGTAATAAGTCATCAGTAAAAGGTGGTGTTGCACAGAATAATTCTATTACTGAAATAAGGAATACATAAGGCAAATTTCATCCAGAAGCAGTACTATGTGATTGTTACAACTCTAGACTCGAAGAATAGTAGCCCTGGCTATTACATATGTGATTTGGGGAAATTTATTTACCCTCACTCTGCTTTATTTCCTTACCTCAAATTAGGACCTTAATATTAACTACCTCAATTTCCATTTACATGTGATTTTTTTTTCTTTACGTATGTGATTCTTTAGAAGGCTTTTACCCTCTCCCTGCTTCAATTTCCTTGTATAGAAAATAAGGATCTTAATAGTAATTACCTCATTGGGCTAAAGTAAGTATAGAATGTAAAGCACTATTTGAGGAGTACTTGGCATGCAACAAGCACTGTTAGCTATTACTAACACTCATTCTAAACAGATTGTACTTAGTTAGCTAGGTAGGTATATACGTAAATGGATAAGTAGACCTAGACAGGTTAGGTTTATTTTTTATATTTCTAAAAAGCCTACTTTCCAAATTTCACTAATATATTTTTATAAAATTTTATTAAAAATTCTTTAAATTGATTCACATCTTATTTACCAAAAATCACAATAATTTTCATATTAATACCAATTATGACAGAGTAACTTTTTCCCTGATCATCTTATTAATCAGTGTTACGTGGGCAGAGATTGAGAAAATATTGTCAGGGCCTACTATATAGAATACCAGCATGTATAACTTGTTTGATCATAAGTTGAAAACAGAAATTGAACTTTTTTTGATCATCATCTGTATGCCAAGTTCTGGGCTAGATTACTTACATGAATGATACCCTGCCTAAAACAAAATTACTTACAATGACTAATAGTCCTAGTGTCGTTAAATTATGTGAGTTGTGTACAATCAGTTAAATTTCAATAATGGGATAATTGAGCTTAAACAAGTTATCTACAGATATTATAATTAAAGAAGCTTACCAGAAGAAAGCTAATACAGAAGAAACAGGAAAGTTGAAAAGTGCTAAAACACAAACTGTCTAACAAACATACTGGTATTTTAACCTGTCACTGGGAATGTAATTTTTGAGCTCTGATTCCAGAATGGATGTCTTGCAAGGTATATTCTTGTGGAAAGTTAAGGTACTTAATATTTTTATTTTATGCATTATAGAATTGTTAAAATGGAATGAAAATAGTTGAAATTTCTAATTTGTATCTATCTTTAACTTCGGGGGTTATTACATGCGAAAATGTGATTTAGTTTAGTAGATATTTTCATAAGAAATGTCCATTATACATTTTAAAATATTTTGTTTCATTTATATGGAAAATGTACTTTTTTAGAAGTATTCTGCAAATCAGTGGCTGGATTAATGATGACTCACTGGGAAAAGAAGCAATCAATATAAATTATTGCAATGCAAAGTGAAAAAATATCCGAAATTCATAGTGAGTAAATATCTGGATTTTCCATTAAGAGGAAAAAATCTGAAATTTCTACTATGTTAATAAAACATAATCAGTTGTGAAAATATCTGAAATTCTATTTACTTACCTCTTGGATGGTGTATAAATTTTTACAAGGATCTGATGGTAATACATCACAACTGAGGTTAGGTTTTTATATCTACCAACATAATTCTAAGTATTTTTTTGTAGTATCTTAGAAATATGTCTACTTCTACAAATGTATCTTTTAAAACTATACATGCAGTAGGTATAATGACATACCTAACAAAAGAATGGCTTGTGTGAAAGATGTTTGTCTTGTCATATTACTAACTATAAAAAAACTCTATTGTTATCTATTAAAAGGAGTTCAGGAGCCTAGACACAATGGATAGCTGGTTTATTCCCCCCTGAAATCTCAGGCTATTTGAATTAATTTTGTTATTCCTGCAAATGTTGCTCAGTCAATTGAAATGTTTATAGAATTTTACACTGCACAAAGGAAAGCAATCAAATCGGCAAAAAAAAAAATGTGGGCAAGATATTAGTGCTTGATCATACGTTCAGAATTTTTATGGATGTTAACTGTTATTTATCATGCTATGCAGTGCCTGATACACCTCCCAATCCTGAAAATTGTCTTATCATGAATATATATAGGAGGTGATTCTCTTTTTCTCTGGCTAGTAATTCTGTGTTTTCAACTATTAAAATGCACTGATTAGTGTATTGGTTCAGATTGACTTTTCCTGTTTAATCAAATGCTAGTGTATACGCTAACTAAATAACATTAAACTAGAATACCTATTATGTTAAAATCGTTGCATGGCTATGATGTAAGTGCAAAGGAAGAGATGTTAATTCAGTTCACCAGCAGCTAACCTCTGAGGCACCACAGGTTATAGTAGACTAATGATGGTTCCCAGGTCTGTCTCAAGGCCGAGATTTGAAATTTGGAATCTGTCTTTATTAATATAAAAAAACGTATTTACTGCTTCTACCACCACTACTACTGCTAATATCTATCGTCACCAAGTGCTAGGATTTCCCAGGTAAGTGGATAATTGTGTATGTGCATTAACTTATGTATCTCTAAAAAAGACTCTATTCTTTCTCTTTGCCTTACTGGATTTAGAGTATCATTGAAACTATGTTTATCCTAAGAGAGGGTATATATGAGTTTACAGCTGACTTAACACTAACTCAAGGAAACATGAACAGTGGGAAATGCATTTCTGTGTGTTGACAGAGTTGAATTGTTAAAGTTAACTCAGGAAAATTATAGATCTTACCCTACATAAAGGTTTACCAGTAATTCTAAAGTTGCAGGCATGTACTATGAACAGATATAACATATTTTTCCTGGAGAAACCACAAAATAATATGCTGAAGCTCCCTTCAAAAGCTGTCTTTTTTCTCTGCATTTTTTTTTTTTTACTTTGGGAAAAAACAGACAATTTTTAAAATTATGTATGCAGATCCACTGATATAGAGGGGAGATACTTTGGTCTTGCAATATCCTCATTTTATTCTCCATTAATTACACAGCCTATGTGACCACCCTTATTCTACATACTCCATAAATCTATAAGTTTCAGGTTTGTTTTCCATAAAAGATCTAAATAGATACTTGTTTAACCTTATAAAAACATTTTATACACATGGCCTTCCACTTTGTAAATACTATTACTGTGTGTCAAGGGATGGCCGATCAAGGTCATTCATTTCCCAAAAACTCCTGGCTAGGGAGGAACTGTGCATAGACCTGCTCAGGACCTTTTCCCCTCTGCTCTGTACCAAAGAGGGCAGACATTGAAGGGAAAAAATAAGATGATTCTCCCTTATTGTCAGAACACCAAAAGCTATCAAGCATTGTTTAACTTGAACTTCTTTAGACTTTAATCTATACTGAGTAACTGAGACTCAAAGATAGGGGAATAATCCTGAGATGAGCTCAATTTTTATCTAAGGGTTAAATGTCATGATTACTAGTGGTAGAGTTTAAAAGAAGATAATCACCCAGAGAGAATATATGACTTAGGTTAAGAGAGCTCAATTAGGAAACGTTGATTCCTATAAAAGATTTAACTTCTTAGGTACTTTTTCCTTGGATTGAGTGGATAATTTGACATAGTGTATTTTAAAAATACAACTACTACAATTTTTCCCTAAAGTATAATGTACATCATCATTTAAAACTTTAGTAAAATATTATACACTAAAACATTCTTGTGTACTAATTTTGTGGGACTAAAGAGTCTGAGCAATACTGCAACAAGCAACTCTGGGCACCCACATATTCAGTTATCTGCTGCTCTATAGTGAAAGGAGTTATGACATCATATCAAGGGGATTTTGTTCCAGAACTCAAGATGGTAACATCACTGATGTAATAAGCAGCTCTCAGTGGAGAAGACAGAGTCTGGAGAGAGCCATTTCCACTGGCTCTCTCCATTTTCCCCTGGAAAATCAGGAGAAGAACATAGTAGCCCTGATTTTTTTCCAAAAATAAATCAGCAGAACATGACCTCTGAAAGGGAGAGGAGTGACTAAAATATGGGTTACGAATTTTTTCAGTCTCCTTGATTTATTTGTAATGATTTCAATAAATTAAAAATCAATTTATTATTTTTATGTCATCTACCCTAGAGAACCATTTGATTAGAGAAAGTAGTTGATGCTAAGAATGAAAGAGGGAAGCTAGTATGTATTACGTGTATTGTGATATATAAGACCTGTTCTCAAGTTGTCAACTAATTTATGGTTCCCTTCTTCTATTTCTTCATTCACACTTCTATTTTCAGCATTAATTTGCATATGCATCTGTCCTATTATGTGAGATAAATTAGAAGCAGCTAACTTATTGAAAACATACAGAACAAAATTCTACTAATAATACATGCAATAAATTAGGTATAAGCTCTGGATATGATGTCCAGATTTGGATATGTAGAATTGTGGGTTTCAAGGAAGGATAGGATCTTGTAAGATACATAGTGAATATATGAAAAATTTTATTTATATACTCAATATATGCAAAACCTAAAAATAAATTAAGAAAACAATTCTATTTCTAATAGCATCAAAAACATAATATTTGGAACAACTTTAACAAAAGAAGTCTAAAACTTTACACTGAAAACTAGAAAGCATTGTTGAAGAAATTAAAGGAAACCTAAATAAGTAGAAAGATATTCTATGTTTATGGTTCAGAAGACAATGTTAGTAGATGGCAATACATCCCAAATTATCTACAGATTCAATGATATCCCTTTCAAAATATCTGCCAATTTTGCAGAAATTATCTAGCTGACCCTAAAACTAATACAGAAATGCAAGGAACCCAGAATAGTAAAAACAATCTTGAAAAAGAGAAAAAAAAGAAAAACAAAATTGGAGCCTCACACTTCTGATTTCAAACCTACTACACAGCTGCAGTAACACCAAAAGCAAAAGCAATAAAACTATATATATATAATAGACTTTTCCAGAAGTAAAGACTTCTATGTTGCAAATGGTACCATCAAAAGGTGAAAGACAGCTCACACAATGGAAGAAAATATTTGCAAATCATATTATCTGATAAGGAACTAGTATCCAGCATCTATAAAGAACTCTTACAACTCAATAATAAAAAGATAAATACCTTAATTAAGTATGGGAAATGATATGAATAGACATTTCTCCAAAAAGGTATATAATATGAATATATAAATTTGTTCATCATATTTAGTCATTAGCACAATGCAAGTGGAAATCACAATTAGATACCGCTTCTCACCTACTAGAATTGCAGCAGTCAAAATGTCAGTGTTGGTAAGGATACAAAGAAATTAGAACCTCATATATTGTTAATGGGGATGCAAAATCATGCACTTAGTTATTTTTTAGCTTGAATCTGGCACCTTAGACCACTCGGCCATCCTGACAGCCTTTGTGCACTTACTTTTGAAAAAGTTTGGCAGTTCTTCAAAAAGTTAAGGTTAGAAGTTTAACCCAAGGGAAATAAAAATATATGCCCACAAAAATATGTGTGCATACATGTTCATAACAGAATTATTCATAATAGCCAAAGATAATAGCCAAATAGCCAATAGCCATAATAGCCAAAATGGTCATCTCTTGTCTTGAGATGTAAGTGTGCTAAAATTAGATTGCTGTAATGGTTCAGGACTCTGTGAATATACTACAAAAGAATTACATTGTGTACTTTAAAAATGTGAATTGGATGTTATATAAATTATATCTCAGTAAAGCTATTGCTTTTCCTTTTTAAAGACCACTAGAGTGTAAAAATACAAACTACATTTTGGAGAAGATATTTTAAATATAAATAACTGTAAAGAATTTGTGCACAAAATATAACCCATCCTCTCTGAACAACACCTGTAAATCAGTAAAGGAAAAATCAACAGAAAAAAAATGAACAAAAGACGGGAGCAAATGGTTTCTAAAAGAGGATATTCAAATGGTCAAAAAAGATGTTATAACGGTGCTCAACCTCATTGTTCATCAGGGAATTGCAAATTAATTATGAGATACAACTTCATATAAACCAGAATATCTCCCCCCAGAGTTGGAAATACCCAAAGTAAACAAGCGAAGATAACTCTTATACAAAGGTAATAAGAGTGTAAATTGATATAAGTACTTTGGGGAACTTTCTGACATTATCTACTAATTTTTACGTATGTAGACTTGTGGAACCAGCAATTTCTTATACAAAATAAGAGAAATGAACTGTAATGTTTATAACTGTATAATTCACAGATGTCCCAGCTTGAAAACAACAATGTCTCCATCACCAATACAAGGGATAGATGATTTGTGATACATTCACAGTGTGCTATGGTCTGAGTGTTTGAGTCCTGCACCCCCAAATGCACATGTTGAGATCCTAATGTCCAATGTGATGGTATTAAGAGGTAAGGCATTTGGGAGGTGCTAAAGTCATGAGGGTAGAGCCTTCATGAATGGGATTAGTGCCCTTATAAATGAGACCCAGAGAGCGTGTTAACCTCGTTTCACCATATGAGGACAAAGCAAGAAGGTGCCAGTTATGAACAATGAAGAAGGCCCTGCCCTCACCAGAATGTGACCATGCTGGGAGCCTTGGTTTTGGACTTCCCAGCCTCCAGAACTGTGAGAAATAAATTTCCGTTTATAACCTACCCAGTCTGTGGTGTTTTATTTTAGCAGCCCAAACAGACTAAGACAGAAAACTGGTACTGAAAAGTGGAGGTGCTGTAACAAAGACCTAAAAATGTGGAAGCCGCTTTGGAACTGGGTAATGGGCAGAGACTGAGAGAGTTTTGAGGCACATGCTAGCAAAAGGCTCCAGTGCCATGAATAAACTGTAAAAGGTGATTCTCATGAGGGCTGAGAAGGAGAGGAGGAGAGCCTTAGAGAAAGTCTCAGGCTTCTTGGAGAGTACCTAAATGGTCATGAATAGATTGCTGGTAGACCTATGGAGAGTAAAGGTCATTCTGATGAGGCCTCAGTTGGAAATGGAATACTATGCAGGAGTGAAAAGAAACACATCTCTGCTGTGCCCTGGATCAGATCATCATTAGCTGATATGGTTCACCTGATTACTTTAGACCTGACTTAGTTTTGACTTTTATATTTTTACTGATCCCAACTTTACAATGTTAACAACATAGAAAAATCATTTTATTCACTTATGACAAACAAAAGGTTTTTTTGTTTGTCATATTCATTTTGTTTGACTATTCGTTTTTACCTGAAAATTCCACAAAATTAAATTTCGATTAACATCTACAAGAAATCATTACTAATACCAGTAAGTAGGTGGGTTTACAGAAGGACAGGTATGACAGACCCTGACAGTAGTTCTTGAGATAATCATGCTATTTTGTCTGTTGATCTGTTATTGAATTATTTAAAAAGATCATATGGGAACTATTACTTTCATATTTTTGGGAATTTTTGAGGACATTTCTCTGTAGCTCTCTTTTTGTCTATTTCTCTACCTGTCTCTACAATATATGACAAGTTTTGGAGGTATTTATGCTACCTTAAATGAAAAGAATGCTTTCCTTCCTTCTCTTATTTGGCACTGTTAAAATTTGACTACCAGATTACTTTATACATTAAAAATATTGAAGACTTTACCCTTCAATCATTAAATCACTGACGTTTTTACTTTTTTGAGGAGAAATTATCACATTGATTTTTTAAAATTCCTACAGTTATTTTTATATTTTAGGTTTGTTATGCCTTAGAGAAATTTTAGCCTTTTCAGAAACAATTGTAAGATTTGTTTTATTTTTGCTGTTTTACTATACTTTAAATAATTTACTATAATATTTATGTATAGTATTATCATTTATATTTTTGTTATGATTACTTTGTTACTTAAAAAGTAGCTTCTCAGGGACTTCCCTGGTGGTCCAGTGGGTAAGACTCCGTACTCCCAATGCAGGGGGCCCAGGTTCTATCCGGTCAGGGAACTAGATCCCGCAGGCATGCCTGCTGCAATGAAGATCCCACGTGCCACAAATAAGACCTGGTGCAGCCAAAATAAATAATATTTTTAAAAAAATAAAAGAATAAAAAGTAGCTTCTCAAGTTTCATTCTTAGTCTCTTCTTTATGGACTAATAAAGTTTTTTTTTTTTTTGAGTAAAACTTTGGTTTCCTCCAATAAGGCGTTTTCCTCCAAAGAATAATGACTTAATTGTTTTTGTACAAAGAATAAATGCTTAAAACAAAAAAATATGTGAAATAATAAGCAAATAATGATCATAATAATAAGTAATAGTGAGAAATATAAAAAGAAAATAAATCCTTTCTATTTGCTCAGGAAACAATATTCATGAATATTGCCTACATTGATTATTCTTGGGTATGGAATATAGGTACCAAATATAGGTATATATATTTACTAAATATCATTTTCAGGAATTTAATAGAAAAGAAAAATAAAGTGAATAAATAAAGCTGAATAATAAACTACAAAGTTAGATAGATAAATAGAGATGTAGATATAACTAGATAATGAAAAAGACAAAATTTTAAAACCAGTATTTTAGGAACACTTGAATATTGGAGTCATTATATATTATTTTCAACTTTATATACAAATGTGACTTCTTCAACATGAAATAAAGTCACCATGTGTATATTTTAGCCTTATGGATTTTTCCTTAAAATTAAAAATAAAATGTTCAGCAAATTCTTACACTGCTTGTGTGTGTGTAAGTTGTGAGGAGGATGTACTGGAGAGGATTTACTATTTTCCATTAATTGTCTTGTAATTGGTAGACTCTCATTTTGTAGGTTCGTGGGGGTTTTCAGATCATTAATTTGTTTTTCTAAATTTTACTTTCACAATTACGTTCTTCCATCTACACTATGCTTTCTTTCTGGAATTTATCTCATATAGGTACTGGATCTTCTGAATGTACTCTTTGCTTCTCATCATTTTGTTTATCCTGTTAATATCCTTTTTACTTACATAGGAGAATTTACCTGCTGTGCATATAATAAACTCACTCAGTTTCTAGCTGTATCAAATCTATAATTGATTTGATACAGCTAGAAATACACTAGTATTCTAATAGTGTATTAGAATACACTATTCTATTTGATAATCCTGCTTTATGTATTAAATTGATTTTTCTCTGCACTCTTTATTTGAACAGTACTGTCACAAGTACACCCATTAGTCTCCAGCCTGCTGTAATAGCCTACATTACACAGCCTGCTGTCCCTTCCCACCTTAGTCTGAGTTTACTACTATCACCTCTTGCTCTCTGTATTAGCATCACCATGCCTTGCAGAATTGTCTCTGCATTTACTATTTGCCCTGATTATGCTGTCATGTTGTCCACTTTGCCTCCAGTCTAAATTTGGAGCTTGTATTAGTCAGAGCTTTCCGGGAAACAGAACCAATACGATGTGTTTATATAGAGAGATTTATTTTAAGCAATTGGCTTATACAGTTATGGGGACAAAGTCCAAAACTTGCAGGATAGGCTGTCAGGCTGAGCCTCCTTCGAAACAAGGAAAGCAGTTGAGTCATGATTTCTCCAAGCATTTCATGACAATTAAAATCAGCAATTTCAAAAAGAGCAATTAGGCAAGAAAAATAAATAGAAGGCATCCAAATTGGAAATTAAGAAGTAAAATTATATTTTCTCAAATGATATGATTTTACACATAAAAAACCCTAAGGATTACACACACAAACACACATAGACACAATAGTTAGACCTAAGAAATGTATTCAGGAAGTTTCAGGATACAAAATCAACACACGAAATTCAGTTGCATCTCTATACAAACAATGAAAACTACAAAAAGAGAATTAAGAAAACAATTCCTCTTACAAGAACATCAAAAAGAGCAAACTACTTAGGAATAAATTTAATCATGGAAGTGAACAACTTGTATGATGAAAACTACAGAACATTGATGAAAGTAATTAAATGTAAATAATGAATAAATGGAAAGACATTCCCATGTCCATGAACTGGAAGACTTAATATGGTTAAGATGTCAGTATTACCCAAAGGGATTTACAGATTCAATCCCTATTGAAATCCCAATGACATTCTTTGTAGATACATAGAAGCTCATCCTAAAATTTATATGGAATCTCAAGGGATGTTAAATAGTCAAAATATTCTTGAAAAGGAAGAAAAAAGTTGGTGAAAGCAATCATACTTCCTGGTTTCAAAACTTTTCACAAAACTACAGTAATCAAAACAGGATAGTACTGGCATAAAGACAACTTCGAAGATGAATGGAATGGATGGAATAGAGAACCCAGTAATAAATCCTCACATACATAATTACATGATTTTTGACAAAGGCTCCAAGATAATTAAAAAGGGAAAACAGGGCTTCCCTGGTGGCGCA
The DNA here is from genome assembly GCF_003676395.1 of Aethalodelphis obliquidens. Lineage (NCBI taxonomy): Eukaryota > Metazoa > Chordata > Mammalia > Artiodactyla > Delphinidae > Aethalodelphis > Aethalodelphis obliquidens. The sequence goes on from NW_020837950.1 coordinate 68,113,547, forward strand.
GTGGTTGAGAGTCCGCCTGCCGATGCAGGCGACACGGGTTCGTGCCCCAGTCCGGGAAGATCCCACATGCCGCGAAGTGGCTGGGCCCGTGAGCCATGGCCGCTGAGCCTGAGCGTCCGGAGCCTGTGCTCCGCAACGGGAGAGGCCACAACAGTGAGAGGCCCATGTACCGCAAAAAAAAAAAAAAAAAGGGAAAACACAGTCAAATATTGCTAGGAAAACTGGGTATATTATTACAAAGAATAAATTTAGACCCTTATTTTATACTATATACAAAAATTAATTAAAAATAGATCAAATTCCTAAACTTCAGAGCTAAACTATAAAACTCTTAGAAGACAATAAAAGAGAAAAGCTCCATGAAAAATCTTTAGTCTTAAAAAGGAATGAAATTCTGATACATGCTACAACATAGATGATACCTTGATGATATGACGCTCAGCAAAATAAGCTAGACACAAAAGGACAAATGTCGTAGGATTCCACTTACATGAGGTACTTAGAATAGGCCAAATTCATAGACACAGAAAGTAAAATGGTAGTTACCAAAGACTGAAGAGAGGGGAAATGGGGCATTGTTGTTTAATTGACACTGAATTTCTGTGATGATAATAATGTTCTGATAAAAAGTGTTCTGGAAATGTATAGTGATGATGGTTACACAATAATGTGAAGGTACTTAATGCCACTGGACTGTACATTTAAAAAGGGTTAAAATGGTGAATTTATATTATATATTTTACGAGTGAAAATAAATAAGATTATGCCTTTTTTTGCTCTTTCTTTGCTTCATAAATTAGATTACTATCAGAATAAGGGATAATATAAGAAAGAGTAACCTGAATGATTCATTGACTGCTAACTTTTCATTCTGTAAATTAGAATAATAAGTTTCTAAGGTCCAGATTACATCCCTCCCACCCCTACCCTTCCTTTCTCATTCCTGATCTCCCTTATCCAGCTTTATTCATTTCCAGAGCTTCTATCATCTTCTAAAATACTCTACAATGTATTTATTCATCATATTGTATTTTTCTCCCCACTAAGTGCCACAAAAACTAGAGTTTTTAATTTTGTTCACGGTTTTATTATTAGATTTTTAAGTAGCATCTGCTCTATCATCAGCACTTAGAACAGTACCTGTTATATAGTAAGCACTCAATAAACATATGATGAATTAATGGATTTATCTGAGATCTTAGAGATTACATATTGTACTGTTTAGAAATAATAATTTGATGTCGATCAATCCAGTCTTTGTCAATGAGTAGCTGAGTGTCCCTTCCTCAGTTCCTTCATCTGCTAGAGTTGCAAGGAGATTGAACTTTGATGTACATTTTAAGAACTTTGCGCCATACCTAAGGCACATTGAATTTTCTCTAAGAGGTAGCTGTTCTTACTGTTGGCTATATATTTCAAATACACATCTCTATTAGAAAACAATATTATTTAGTTTTTATTTTTAAGAGAGTAGGGCTTCAGCAAGTATAACAAGTGTGTGTATATGCAGTTGATTTTTGAACAACATCGGTTTGAACTGCACAGGTCCACTTACATGTGTTTTGTAAAAAAAATAAATGCATACTGTAGTACTACCTAGTTCCAGCTTGGTTGAATTCGTGGGTGTGGAATCCTGGATACAGAGGGCCAGTGTAAAATTATATGCAGATTTTCCAGCGAGTGGAGAATCAATGTGCCCCTAACCCTTGTGTTGTTCAAGGGCTAACTGTACATATTTTTAAAAAATGTATGTGAGAGGAAGCCTCTCTTTATTCCCATTTCCCAGTTTGCATTGCAATGGAGATAACAACTTTCATGAAATGTAAAGTGGTTTGTCTGCTTTCGGTATTTGGAATAGCTACATAACTTTCAATAACATTTAACGTGCTACTGTATAGGTGACTCTCCAAAACGAGGCATATAGTGTACATATTACCACTTTTATAGAGTTCGTCCTTATTTGTGATGCATCTCATGAAACTGATGTTACATTGAATATCATAACAAACAAACTGCTGTTTAAAAAATAACAAAATGTGGACAATACAATCACTTTCAATATTTTTGCTAACTATAAAAACAGTACTATTTAAAAGGAACACACTAACAAAATATCAAGTTAGTATTGTGACTGTATTGACTAAAAATTTAAAGCAATCATCCATGGTATCTTCAGCACACATCACCATCATTTCTCTGTTTCTTTAGATCATTGGGATCCACCATTAAATACTGATAGGTTATTTGTAGCGTTAATTGCCTTGTAAAAGAAATAACCTACTTTAAGAAAAACTTTGGACTTCCTATCTAATCTAGATTTAAAAGTATAATCATTTTAACTGTCAGAATAAATTCCAAAGCTTTATCTTCTTTGACTAAACCAGAAATGGGGCCATTTGGGAAAAAAATGACAGCTTTCTTCTTTACTCCCCACAATAAGAAAATTAGCATAATAAATATTATACTGACCTTCAGGGCTTTATTATATTAAAAAAGAATCAGGAATAAATGTATAAAGGCAAGGTGGAAAGAGAAATACCATTTTTCATAAAATCTGTGACTTTTAATTTTATATTTATTTTTCTAATAATCAAATCTAGAATTAAAAAGCATACTTCTACTAGGCTATATAGAGACTCCATACTTAGAATTTTGAGGAGCTTTTAAGATTAGATTTAAAATTCAGAAGCAGTGCCAACATGGAATAAAGTAAGGTATACAGTGCCTCTACCCGTCTACATCATTTTTGATATTAGTCTTTCCTACAAAGATGTCTTTGCTGTTGAATAGTTAGCTAAGATCTATTGTCTACCATAGTAGACAATTAAAAAGATAGCAATCATTTTTAAGTTTGAATTTGAAACTTCAAAGCTATGGAAAATATTTTAAATCATATATATTTATATGATTTGTAATCCATTTTCTTCTTGGAGTGGGTTTAATAATATATTTTAAGTTCCCAAGTCCTTACATAAAATGTAACCTCAGATTTTTATTGCCAAATTTTGATCAAAAACTCCTTTGAGAGAAATTTATGGACAGTATATAAAGGGCATCATCAGCCATTCTTCTAATTTATTTATTATGCAAGAACCAAGCTGGAATTGCATAAAGATACAAATTAGATCACATTGTTTTGCATAAACTTCCCTCATGCCTTACCACAAAAGGATGGCTTTTCCTGAGTTACGCTTTGAAATTACACCTTGAATAAAACTTATAAACCCTAAACTAAACAGTTCTAAGAACCTGACTATTCTACCATTAGGTAAACTGTTGCAGATATTGAATAACATTGTACTTCCCCTTATGAGAGCCCTCTAATAAATTCAATTGTAAGTGACAGAAAAAAAAAACTATATTTTTGTGACAATTATTAATTCTTTCATTTATTGGCTAAAGTTTTATTGACTTCCCAATATGTGGTGGTTACTACATCATATCCAGTGGTCCCATCAGAGTAAACAAAAAGAACTCCTTAGCTTAAAGGGCTTAGTTCCAGTGAGGAGACATAAAATCAATAAATATACAGTGATGGATAACATTAAATGTTATATAGAAAAATTAAGTAAGGTGAGGAGATAGACTACAGAAAAAATAGGTTGCTTTTTTGAAAACGTATTTATTTATTTTTTAACATCTTTATTGGAGTATAATTGCTTTGCAATGGTGTGTTAGTTTCTGCTTTATAACAAAGTGAATCAGCTGTACATATACATATATCCCCATATCTCCTCCCTCTGGAGTCTCCCTCCTATCCTCCTTTTCCCACCCCTCTAGGTGGTCACAAAGCACTAAGCTCAACTCCCTGTGCTATGCAGCTGCTTCCCACTAACTATTTTACGTTTGGTAGTGTATATATATACATGCCACACTCTCACTTTGTCCCAGCTTACTCTTGCCCCTTCTCGTGTCCTCAAGTCCACCCTCTATGTCTGCATCTTTATTCCTGTCTTGCTGCTAGGTTCTTCAGAACCTTTTTTTTTTTTTAGATTCCATGTATATGTGTTAGAATACGTTATTTGTTTTCTCTTTCTGATTACTTCACTCTGTATGACAGACTCTAGTTCCATCCACCTCATGACAAATAACTCAATTTCATTTCTTTTTCTGGCTGAGTAATATTCCTTTGTATATATGTGCCACGTCTTCTTTATCCATTCTTCTGTTGATGGACACTTAGGTTGCTTCCATGTCCTGACTATTGTAAATAGAGCTGCAGTGAACATTGTGGTACACGACTCTTTGAATTATGGTTTTCTCAGGGTATATGCCCAGTAGTGGGATTGCTGGGTCGTATGGTAATTCTATTTTTAGTTTTTTAAGAAACCTCCATACTGTTCTCCATAGTAGCTGTATCAATTTACATTCCCACCAACAGTGAAAGAGGGTTCCCTTTTCTCCACACCCTCTCCAGCATTTATTGTTTGTAGAGTTTTTGATGATGGCCATTCTGACTCGTGTGGGGTGATACCTCACTGTAGTTCTGATTTGCATTTCTCTAATAATTAGTGATGTTGAGCATCCTTTCATGTGTTTGTTGGCAATCTGTATATCTTCTTTGGAGAAATGTCTATTTAAGTCTTCTGCCCACTTTTGGATTGGGTTGTTTGATTTTTCGATATTGAGCTGCATGAGCTCCTTGTAAATTTTGGAGATAATCCTTTGTCAGTTGCTTCATTTGCAAATATTTTCTCCCATTCTGAGAGTTGACTTTTCATCTTGTTTATGGTATCCTTTGCTGTGCAAAAGCTTTTAAGTTTCATTAGGCCTGATTTGTTTATTTTTGTTTTTATTTCCATTTCTCTAGGAGGTGGATCAAAAAGGATCTTGCTGTGATTTATGTCATAGAGTGTTCGGCCTATGTTTTCCTCTAAGAGTTTTATAGTGTCCGGTCTTACATTTAGGTCTTGAATCCATTTTGAGTTTATTTTTTCTGTATGGTGTTAGGGAGTGTTCTAATTTCATTCTTTTACATGTAGCTGTCCAGTTTTCCCAGCACCACTTATTGAAGAGACTGTCTTTTCTCCACTGTATATCCTTGAATACTTTTTCATAGATTAGTTGACCATAGGTGCGTGGGTTTATCTCTGGGCTTTCTATCTTGTTCCATTGATCTATGTTTCTGTTTTTGTGCCAGTACCATATTGTCTTGATTACTGTAGCTTTGTAGTATAGTCTGAAGTCAGGGAGTCTGATTCCTCCCGCTTTGTTTTTTTTCACTCAAGACTGCTTTGGCTATTCGGGGTCTTTTTTGTCTCCATACAAATATTAAGTTTTTTTGTTCTAGTTCTGTAAAAAATGCCATTGGTAATTTGATAAGGATTGCATTGAATCTGTAGATTGCTCTGGGTAGTATAGTCATTTTAACAATATTGATTCCTCCAATCCAAGAACATGGTATATCTCTCCATCTGTTGGTATCATCTTTAATTTCTTTCATCAGTCTCTTATAGTTTTCTGCATACAGGTCTTTTGTCTCCTTAGGTAGACTTATTGCTAGGTATTTTATTCTTTTTGTTGCAATGGTAAATGGGAGTGTTTCCTTAATTTCTCTTTCAGATTTTTCATCATTAGTGTATAGGAATGCAAGAGATTTCTGTGCATTAATTTTGTATCCTGCTACTTTACCAAATTCATTGATTAGCTCTAGTAGTTTTCTGGTGGCATTTTTAGGATTCTCTATGTATTGTATCATGTCATCTGCAAACAGTGACAGTTTTATTTCTTCTTTTCCAATCTGTGTTCCTTTTATTTCTTTTTCTTCTCAGATTGCTGTGGCTAGGGCTTCCAAAACTATGTTGAATAATAGTGGTGAGAGTGAACATCCTTGTCTTGTTCCTGATCTTAGAGGAAATGCTTTTGGTTTTTCACCATTGAGAATGATGTTTGCTGTGGGTTTGTCATATATGACCTTTATTATGTTGAGGTAGATCCCTTCTATGCCCACTTTCTGGAGAACTTTTATCATAAATAGGTGCTGAATTTTGTCAAAAGATTTTTTTGCATCTATTGAGATGATCATATGGTTTTTAGTCTTCAATTTGTTAATATGGTGTATGACATTGATTGATTTGTGTATATTGAAGAGTCCTTGCATCCCTGGGATAAATCCCGCTTGATCATGGTGTATGATCCTTTTAATGTGTTGTTGGATTCTGTTTGCTAGTATTTTGTTGAGGATTTTTGCACCTATATTCATTAGTGATATTGGTCTGTAATTTTCTTTTTTTGTAGCACTTTGTCTGGTTTTGGTATCAGGGTCATGGTGGACTCATAGAATGAGTTTGGGAGTGTTCCTTCCTCTGCAATTTTTTGGAAGAGTTTGAGAGTTCCTTCCTCTGCAATTTTTTGGAAGAGTTTGAGAAGGATGGGTGTTAGCTCAAACATTCTCTAAATGTTTGATAGAATTCACCTGTGAAACCATCTGGTGCTGGACTTTTGTTTGTTGGAAGATTTTTAATCACAGTTTCCATTTAATTACTTGTGATTGGTCTCTTCATATTTTCTGTTTCTTCCTGGTTCAGTCTTGGAAGATACCTTTCAAAGAATTTGTCCATTTATTCCAGGTTGTCCATTTTATTGGCATAGAGTTGCTTGTAGTAGTCTCTTAGGATGCTTTGTATTTCTGTGGTGTCTGTTTTAACTTCTCCTTTTTCATTTCTAATTTTATTGATTTGAGTCCTCTCCCTCTTTTTCTTGATGAGTCCTGATAATGATTTATCAATTTTGTTTATCTTCTCAGAGAACCAGCTTTTAGTTTTATTGATCTTTGCTATTGTTTTCTTTGTTTCTATTTCATTTATTTCTGTTCTGATCTTTATCATTTCTTTCCTTCTGCTAACTTTGGGTTTTCTTTGTTCTTCTTTCTCTAGTTTCTTTAGGTATAAGGTTAGATTGTTTACTTGAGATTTTTCTTGTTTCTTGAGGTAGGCTTGTATTGCTATAAACTTCCCTCTTAGAACTGCTTTTGCTGCATCCCATAGGTTTTGGATCATTGTGTTTTCATTGTCATTTGTCTCTAGATATTTTCTGATTTCCTCCTTGATTTCTTCAGTGATCTCTTGGCTATTTCGTAATGTATTGTTTAGCCTCCATGTGTTTGTGTTTTTTAAGTTTTTTTCCCTGTAGTTCATTTCTAATCTCACAATGTTGTGCTCAGAAAAGATGCTTGATATGATTTCAATTTTCTTAAATTTACTGAGGCTTTATTTGTGACCCACGATGTGATCTATCCTGGAGAATGTTCTGTGCGCAGTGGAGAAGAAAGTGTAATCTGCTGTTTTTGGATGGAATGTCCTATAAATATCAATTACATCTATCTGATCTATTGTGTCATTTAAAGCTTCTGTTTCCTTATTAATTTTCTGTTTGGATGATCTGTCCATTGGTGTAAGTGAGGTGTTAAAGTCCCCCACTATTATTGTGTTACTGTCGATTTCCTCTTTTATAGCTGTTAGCATTTGCCTTATGTACTGAGGTGTTCCTATGTTGGGTGCATATATATTTATAATTGTTATATCTTCTTCTTAGATTGATCCCTTGATCATTATGTAGTGTCCTTCCTTGTCTCTTGTAACATTCTTTATTTTAAAGTCTATTTTATCTGATACGAGTATTGCTACTCCAGCTTTCTTTTGATTTCCATTTGCATGGAATATCTTTTTCCATCCCCTCACTTTGTCTGTATGTGTCCCCAGGTCTGAATTGGGTCTCTTGTAGACAGCATATATATGGGTCTTGTTTTTGTATCCATTCAACAAGGCTGTGTCTTTTGGTTGGAGCATTTAATCCATTTACGTTTAAGGTAATTATTGATATGTATGTTCCTATGACCATTTTCTTAATTGTTTTGGGTTTGTTTTTGTAGGTCTTTTTCTTCTTTTGTGTTTCCCACTTAAAGAAGTTCCTTTAGCATATGTTGTAGAGCTGGTTTGGTGGTGCTGAATTCTCTTAGCTTTTGCTTGTCTGTAAAGCTTTTGATTTCTCCATCGAATCTGAATGAGATCCTTGCCAGATAGAATTAATCTTGGTTGTAGTTTCTACCTTTTCATCACTTTAAGTATATCATGTCACTCCCTTCTGGCTTGTAGAGTTTCTGCTGAGAAATCAGCTGTTAACCTTATGGGAGTTCCCTTGTATGTTGTCATTTTTCCCTTGTTGCTTTCAATAATTTTTCTTTGTCTTTAATTTTTGCCAGTTTGATTACTATGTGTCTCAGTGTGTTTCTCCTTGGGTTTATCCTGTATGGGACTCGTTGCACTTCCTGGACTTGGGTGGGTATTTCCTTTCCCATGTTAGGGAAGTTTTCAACTATAATCTCTTCAAATATTTTCTCTGGTCCTTTCTCTCTCTCTCCTCCTTCTGGGACCCCTATAATGTGAATGTTGTTGCGTTTAATGTTGTCCCAGAGGTCTCTTAGGCTGTCTTCATTTCTTTTCTTTCTTTTTTCTTTATTCTGTTCCACAGCAGTGAATTCCACCATTCTGTCTTCCAGGTCACTTATCTCTTCTTCTGCCCCAGTTATTCTGTTATTGATTCCTTCTAGTGTAGTGTTCATTTCAGTTATTGTATTGTTCATCTCTGCTTGTTTGTTCTTTAATTCTTCTAGGTCTTTGTTAAACATTTCTTGCATCTTCTCGATCTTTGCCTCCATTCTTTTTTCGAGGTCCTGGATCATCTTCACTATCATTATTCTGAATTCTTTTTCTGGAAGGTTGCCTATCTCCACTTCATTTAGTTGTTTTTCTGGGGTTTTATCTTATTCCTTCATCTGTCACATAGCCCTCTGCATTTTCATCTTGTCTATCTTTATGCGAATGTGGTTTTTGTTCCACAGGCTGCAGGATTGTAGTTCTTCTTGCTTCTGCTGTCTGCCCTCTGGTGGATGAGGCTACCTAAAAGGCTTGTGCAAGTTTCCTGATGGGAGGGACTGGTAGTGGGTAGAGCTGACTGTTGCTCTGGTAGGCAGAGCTCAGTAAAACCTTAATCCGCTTGACTGCTGATGGGTGGGGCTGGGTTCCCTCCCTGTTGCTTGTTTGGCCTGAGGCAACCCAACACTGGAACCTGCCTGGGCTCTTTGATGTGGCTAATGACAGACTCTGGGAGGGCTCACACCAAGGAGTACTTCCCAGAACTTCTGCTGCCAGGGTCTTTGTCCCCATGGTGAGCCACAGCCAGCCCCCTGCTCTGCAGGAGACCCTCCAACACTAGCAGGTAGGTCTGGTTCATTCTCCTTTAGGGTCACTGCTCCTTCCCCTGGGTCCCAATACGCACACTACTTTGTGTGTGCCCTCCAAGAGTGGAGCCTCTGTTTCCCCGAGTCCTGTCAAAGTCCTGCAATCAAATCCCACTAGGTTTCAAAGTCTGATTCTCTAGGAATTCCTCCTCCCGTTCCTGGACCCCCAGGTTGGGAAGCCTGACGTGGGGCTCAGAACCTTCACTCCAGTAGGTGGACATCTCTGGTATAAGTGTTCTCCAGTCTGTGAGTCACGCACCCAGCAGTTATGGGATTTGATTTTACTGTGATTGCACCCCTCCTACCATCTCGTTGTGGCTTCTCCTTTGTCTTTGGATGTGGGGTATCTTCTTTGGTGAGTTCCAGTGTCTTCCTGTCAATGATTGTCTGGCAGCTAGTTGTGATTATGGTGTTCTTGCAAGAAGGAGTGAGACTCCGCCATCTTGGTTCCTAGTCCATTTTACCTTTCTTATTTTTGTACCATGGCTGTGTGAAAGATTATCATGTTATTTTTTACACCCTTTAAAGGGAGTTAGTACAGGGGAGGGAGAGATGAAGAGGCAGAGCACAGGGCCTTTTTAGGGCAGTGAAATTACTCTGTAAGATACTATAATGGTATATACATGTCGTTGTACATTGCCAAACCTATGGAATGTTTGATCAAGAGTGAGCCCTATATGTAAACTATGGACTCTCTGTGATAATGATGTATCAGTGAAGGTTCATTACTTGTACCAAATGAACCACTCTGGTGGGGGGATGTGGATAACGGGAGAGGCCATGCTTGTGTGGAGGTACAGGGTACATGGAAATCTTGGTATCTTCAGCTCAATTTTCTTGTGAACCTATAACTGCTCTATAAAATAAAATCCTTAAAAAAAAAAAGAGCTGGCGTGTGCAAGTGAGAGTGAACCATGACTATGACTTCATACTTGTGTTGACAGACATCCAGCAATTGATAATGTATTTTGCCTACAAAAATAAGCTTTGGGAAACTTAATTGAATCATATATTTCTTTACAAACATCTAAAATAGAGCAGGCTATAAGTCACTGAATTCTGCTGTTCAGAAACTCGATGTCAAAGACATAACAAAGTAACAGTGGAATACTCAAGCACATTTTTTTCTTCAACTGGTTTAATCTGACAGCAGGTTAAAAATGTTTGTCTCCCCATATAAATGTTGCTATGCAATCATCAATATACTTTCAAAATATCATTAAATACATAATGCTATCTCATCTGCCTGCAAAAAAGCTTTGGCACCACGAATGTTAATATAAACTTCATGTTGTAGTGCCAAATATAACAACAAACAGTGAAAGTTATTCCAAGCTTTTTAAGATGATTGTGATATCTTCATATTTATACTTTGCCAATACAGATTGCTATGAATTGCTGATAAACATACATACATTATGAAACATTAGGAAAACATTTTTGATAGACTTTTAAAGCATATCACGTTTTCATAAGATTCTACTGTACCAAGTTGTAATGATTAAAATTTCTGATACTTTGCAAAGTTCCTTTTCATCTAACCATAATCCTTTCTATCTTTGTCCATGTTTTATTCCCTATCTCTACTAGAAAACCTGTCAAAATATTCTCTGAAAGATATTTTTATCGAATTACTCCTAATAATGAGTTGATTTTTTCTTTGCTTCCTTAATATTAATTTACAGCTGAAAGACTACCAGTAGTCTTCCAGTGCCTGCATGCAAATATGTAAACTACTGAGTTTTTCTCAACTTGCCCCACTGATCCCTCATTCCAGAACACGGTCTGCCTGAGGTCTCCATCAGTTCCTGCTGGATCAGCCTCTGCTTCCTCACCTCCATTCTTTTCTTCACTGTCCCATAGGGACTGATTATAATCTAATACTTTGAACTTCTTTTTCCACTGTCTCATTTCACAAATTCTACACTCATTCACACTGAACCACTTTTTATGGATATGAATTACATTTCCATAATTCAGTACTTTACTCAAGTTATTTCCTATAACAGATGTACTTTTTATTCCTAGAAAATATTTTACCGCTTGTCAAACTTGAGCTAAATTGATGCTATCAAGTTTACCTGAGATCTCCAATTCTCTATGGTTAAATTAATCTCTTTTCTTTGTATTCCAAGGATATTCTCTTCCATTTCATTCACCCTGTGTTATAGGTCATTATTTTCAATAAATGATTTTCTTTCTAAATCATGAACTACTTATAATAGAGGATATGGCTGACTCATATTTGAATGTACCATAGTCTAGGGAAGTCTCTTGCAACTAATGATTGTTGCATAGAATAAAAATGCATTTTTACATTATTAATATCATTGTTATATTATTGCTTTGCATTTAAGAGCCTTCTGAAAGTCATGTTTTGAAGATTTCAAAAGGTATCATTTTTTGATAAATGTTTAAATATTTCTCTGTTAGATAATTAAAATATTAGTCTTTGCTTGCCAAATGTGAGAAATATGATAATCCAAGAAAAGGAACATTTATTCGTTTATTTTGGCGTATTTTACACATATGTTCATTATACATACATATCTATGATTCAATGTCTCTCATGGACCAGACAACACGTTAGCAATTTGAAATATCATATCTAAAAAACTGAAATCATGGCCCTTAGTGAACTGAGAATCTAGTGGGGACACAAGAAAATCTTCAGTTTCAATGGAAAATGATATGTACTATGCAATCACAATTCAATATTTATGGAGTACTTAATATGTATCAGAATCTGTGTTGAGTGAATTGTATGCACCATTTAAAAAAATTACCATGATGAGGTGTCTATTACTAACCCACACCTTATTGATGTAAAAATGAGCCTTAGATAGTTTTAAGACTTGCTGAAGGCCATACATGGTACATCTAGAACCTGCAATCTAAGTGTATAGACACAGGGTACTATGACAGCAGAGCAGAAGTATAGAGAGCAAACTGGTGATGGAGGGGAGGCTCTGGAGTTTTGAAAAAGAGGAAACACTGTGGAAGCAAAGAAGAAATGACATAGAAGAAAAATGAGGAAGAAAAATTCTAAATGTGCTTTAGAATTGAAGGGAAAAGATAATTCTGCAAGGAATACGTGGTCAACAAAATAAAATGATGATGTAAAGTTAATTAAAAGTATATAATTGGAAAACTCTGGAATGGTGGTTCTCAATAGCAAGATGTGTCAGAATTTCCTGAAAACAAAATGACAATACAAAATTAAAAGAGAAGCACCAAGCACCCCAGAGTGACAACACAACTTGCCACAAAGCATGTTTTTCATGAGCAATCTTCTCCCCAATACCCACCCCTGTATAATCCCTAAAGCAGTGGTTTTCAACAGGGGCTGTTTTGCTTCCTGAAGGACCTTTGACAAAGCCTGCAGACATTTTCAGTTAAAACAACTATGCATGGAAGTGGGGATGATGAGTGTTAGTGTTATATAGACAGTGGAGCTCAGGGAGTCTGTGAAGCATCCTAAAATTTTTCAGAACAGCCCTTCACAACAAAGAATTACCTGCCCCAAAATGTCAATACTACAGGAGGTGAGAAACTCTGCCCCAAAGTAGGAACTCAATGCTCAGAGAATTGAGGGTCTTCCGTTAGGAAATTAATCACAGGACGACAAAACCACTGAGCATTTCCCCCATTGTGGAGTAGCAGAATTCAGCATGAAACATCAGACTAGAGGAAAGCCCCAGGTTGAGCTCCTGTCGGGGGAGTTCCCACAGATGCAGAGTTGGCTGTGACCATAGAGATGTTGGGCAGGGCCCAGTGACAGAGTTTGGTCCTGTTCCCAGACTCGATGTGTCTTTCATTGTCACTCTAGTACTTTTACATGCCCTGGAGGCAAAGTGCCTGTAATCAGATTCAGCATTGAGATATCGTCATGCTGACAGAGATTCTGACTTGGACTTAGAAATCAGACTCTTAATTTCCAAATCTGGTCAAACTGGACCCTTTAAGAAAGATGGTGAACAATTATTTGAGGGAAATCAACAGTTTGAGAACACTGAAGTCAAGAAAATTAATCATTGAGAATTAGTCAATTTTTTATGATAGCTAGGATAGTTAATATAGAGAATCAAGTTAAAGTTCTACACTAAATATGATTAATATTTAGGGAAGGAATGAAAAATATTACACTCACTAAAATAAACAAAACAGGGTGCTATAAAATGTGGTAGTTTAAGCATATAATACCAATTTTTAAACTGCACAAATAAATGGATTGAATAACAGAACAGACACAGGGTGAAAATTAAAGTTGTTCACTGGAAGAGTGAAGTTAAAACTATCCCCAAAACACAAGACAAAAGGGAAAAAAAGAGGAAATATATGAATGAAATATTAAGTGACACTAATGACATATCCAGGAATCTCAATATCTTTCCAATAGACTTTCAAAAAGGAGAGAAGAGAAATAACAGAGGCTATTTATTATCAAATTTTGTTAAATAGTTTAATGATATAGATCACTGTCCATTTTATTTTAATTTCTTCAGTTCCATATTTAGTATTTTGCCATAATTTTATTATTATTTGGCATACTATCCTCATCAATCTGTGGATATAGTCTGTGAAGAGATTGCCAGTTATTCCTAAATATGCATCCATTCTCTCTCTCTTCTTTAGCAATAAAACACAGAGGTTTAGCTGGTCATATATTTATAAAAGGTAAAGACTATATTTCCTAGAATCACTTGCTGTAGCGCCATCTCCTGAACAATGGAAACTAACAGACTTTGGCAGATCTTTACTTAAAAAGAATAAGAGTGCTTTTCACTACCACTTTTTCCTTCTTCTTACTACCTGGAAAATGAATATGGTGGTGAACCATTCTGGAGCATGGCAAGAATTCAATGTGAACATATAATGTTTTGTAGTTACCCTTTATCTAATCTATCAATTGTCTGTCTGTCTATCTATCTATGCATCTCTCTATGTAGATAGATAAACAGAGGACAGCCTATGGTGACATATAAAGTAAAATATTTGTAACCAACCAAATTTAATACAACTGATAAGAATTAAAAGGAAAAGACTTATTTCCAGTAGCTATATTTGAAAAGATGTTTTCAGTTAGAGAAAAAGAATGTATCATTTGGTACAAAGTTACAGCTCAAAATATGAGATCCAATGATTAAATATTTTATTCATAGATTTATCTAAATTAGCATATTAAATATAGGTTTGGGGAAAATAATTTTGTTCACCACATACACCAAGTCAAATAAGACACTAAGGAGTATGCTTCTAAGTATTAATCCTGGATCTCTAGCTTTATGATGCTCTGTTAATTCCAAGATAATCAGGCCAACCTCAGATGGAGACAAAGAATCATATGGCAGGACATTAGATGTGACCTGCGGAGCTACTCAACTCAGCACTCTCATCACCTCAAAGGGACTTTAGATGCCCTATTTCCCCTTCCCAAAATATTTGTATCATATTTTTTTTTGGACGAATCTATAGACATTATCATCAAGGCATATAATGCTGTTTGGTACTTTGCAGCTTTTCACAAGATCCCTTGAGAAATTACACACATTTCTGAAAGGGAATGCAACGATTTGTTTCAAGACTCTGTAACAGAGTAAGCTCAGCTATGCTTGCTCCTTGTAGACAAGTGCAACATCTCTGAAGATATAATTCCCACAATGGTTTTCAGTGCATTAGAAAGCACACCAGATTTCAAAGTTGTCTTCCAAATTCCAGCATGGAATTGCTTTGTAGATGAAACCAAACCATAATGATGGTAATTTTTTACCTTAGTAAACTGCCCTCCTAAATTTGATCTAAAAGGGTCAAATTCAATATGGTGAACAATATTAGGATCAATATTCAATATTTGTATTTTCAACATAGCGTACGTAAATGTACACTTGATTTTAATCGAGTATTTTCTCTAACACATTTAGTATTCAGTTTGAAACAAAGGCGTGCTTTTACAATATAAAGAGCTATATAATTAATTATAGGTAATGTAAATGAATAAGAATTATATATCTGCCGAATTAGAATTATCTATAAGTAATTATAAATACCTATTTAATTACATACATATATAAATATAGACTGATGATTTTGGCCTACTCGGAATTATTTTATAATATTTTGAATATACTTCAGTAATAAACGTACACTTCAGTGGAAATAATAACTTATATAGATTGATTTATTTTATTATAATTGGTGCTACCAGGAAAGGCATAGGAGATTGTAAAATTATTTATGAAGCAAAGTGATAAGATCATGAATGATTATGTATAACATTGTAAAGGGTTCAAATTTTATATGGAGAGGACCAGGTATGTTCTTAAAGATTTTAAGTAGAGTTGTAGTTTAGGGTTTAGAAAAATCATTCTCTCTACTGTTCAGAAGAACGAATGGATGACAGGAAGACCCATTAGATACTTCTTCAATAATAATCTACCCAAGAATTGTTGTTGATCTGCACTAAGTTACTGGCACTGTGTATGTAGATAGTATTCACTCATATTCAATAGTCAGAATGGTTAAAAGATGTTGGAAGTCAAATCAATGCTCAGTCAAGAAAATTATTTTTAGCTTCAGGAATACTGCTATTGGGCAAATCCCTTTAGCAAGAAAAAACTTCCTATATTGCGTTCTGTTTAGATACAACAAAGTGCTTTGGAATTTTACATTGTCATTTCTTGTAATTCAACCTAGAAATATAAAATTTAGTAAAAAATTTTTTACTAAAAATTTTTTTTACTAGTACCAGTAAAAAAATGGTACTGTAAAAAAAATACAAGATTCACATATATTTTCCAGTTATCTCTTTTGTGTGAAAAGTTTAAACCCAGATTGCAGTGATTTTCTCCAGATTTTATACCAAAAATATGACAGCAGTATAGACCAGCACATTGCCTGGATAATTGCTGTGGTGCCCATCTGACCTCCTTGCTTCTGGCTTTTGTCTACATTGTGTCTTCAACAGGACACTCAAAGAGGTCCTTTTAAAAACGACATCGGATCATGTTACCTTTTGATCAAAATCTTCCAATGACTTCCTGTTTCATTCAGAATTAAAGTTAAATTCTTTACCATAGCATACAAGTCCCTGACCACTTCAGGCTCTATTACTCTCTTTGTCCCCTCTTCACAGTCTTTCGTAGCCACAAGGGGCCTCCAAACTCTTCCTCAAATCCATTAGATGTGCTTCAGCTTCAGAGTCTTAGGCTTCCTATATATTCAAGTATGAGAACAGTACCTGGCACACAAGAGTCATTCACTAGAAGCGGGGAATGTCGGGAGAGACAGAGAGACTTGCCTATAGCAAGTTGAGGGTTTTCCCAATGGATGGGCTCTTGCTTTTCTTTTCCTGGGAACACCTACAGATGGTGAAGGCTGTGAGAAATTGTGGGGAAAGGAGTCTATTTTCACTTAAGTCTTAAGTCAGAAGCGACCCTCTATGTCAAAATGCAAGTAAAACCCCTAGTTGCTCCAGAAGAAAAAAGACCAACAAGGCAGAAAACACAAGTAAAATAATTGTGTATGTGTGTGTTTTGTTTTGTTGTAGAAAGAGCACTGGGAAACCAAAGAAACAGGACACAGCTGTTCCAAGAATTTCCAAAAGTCCCAGCAGCGACATTTGAAGATTTAAAGGTTGTAAACTTAGAAATGGAAAGTTAAAACAAACAGGCAACATTGAAAAGAGAGAATGATGTTGATCAAGAACAATGTAAGATCCCAGAAGAACAGTAGCAGGTACCAGGGCATCCCTGGAAGGAATAAATAAGTAAGGTTGGACAGGAGCATCAGTTCTGCTCTTGGAGGTCTCAATCACATCTCATATTCTACAAAAATTTGTTTTCTTTAGCTCACAAAGTGTCTTAGGGAATTATGGTAGGCAGAATTCTGAAATAGCATCCTTTCTCCCAAAATTTTCCACTTAATCCCCAAGACTGAAACATGATGGACATCACAACCATGATTATATGTTACCTTAAATGGCAAAATAGATTTTTCTGATGTGAGGAGTTTTTTCAGATGCAATTAAGGTTACTAATCAACTAACTTTTAGTTAATCAGTAGGGAGATTATCTGGGTGAGTACAATCTAATCACATGGACTCTCTAAAAGGAACGTTAAACGTTCTAATGTTCTCTGGCTGGCAGCAGAAGGAGAAGTCAGGGAGATTCCAAGTGTGTGAAGGATTTGACCTGCCGTTGCTCACTTAGAGACGGAGGGGGTCTTGTCATGAGGAGCGCAAGATAGCCTCTAGGTGCTGAGTACAATCTGGAGCTGAAGGCCAGCAAGGAAACAGAAACTGCATATTATAACCACAAGGAAAGGAATTCTATCAAAAACCTAACCACATTTTGAAGCAGAGTCTTCTTCAGAACCTCCAGATAAGAGCCAGTCTGATCAGCACCTTGATTTCCGCCTCATGAGATCATAGGCAGAGAACCATCTGATGAACAATTTCGTTTCTGACCTCCAGAACTGAGAACCAATGAATGCGTGTTGTTTAACACACTAGGTTGTGTGGTGATTTATTATACAGCAATAGAAAACTAAGGCAATCAGTTTACTTAATTGTAAAATAGGAAGGTTGATACCTGTAATAGAATCAAAAAATCTGGAAAATCTGGACTTTTTTCTGCATGACACAATAAGCAGCTCACCGTACGTGAAACATGATCCCTGAAATTGTCACAGTTCCAGTCTGGATGCTTCATTCATTTAGGTTAAACAGGTACATATTGGGGTTCTGAGCCCCTCTCTAAACTGTACTGACCAGGGATGCATACCTTTTACATTATATATTAAAAAAATTCA
The DNA here is from genome assembly GCF_003676395.1 of Aethalodelphis obliquidens. Taxonomy (NCBI): domain Eukaryota; kingdom Metazoa; phylum Chordata; class Mammalia; order Artiodactyla; family Delphinidae; genus Aethalodelphis; species Aethalodelphis obliquidens. The sequence continues at coordinate 68,131,593 of NW_020837950.1, forward strand.
TTGTAGTACTCTGTTATATATCCTTTTAGTAGATGTATATGTGTATGCTTATTAATAAATATTTAAATCTATGTGGTCCTTAAAGTTCTATTTCCAGAGTATGAACTAACGGTTTTCATCATACACTTTAGTAATCTACAAAAAAGACTCAAGTTCTGTTCTACTTAAACTGATTGACCCCCTCTTTCATTATAAGTGAAAAAATGTCTGCCTTTGCTTAGGGTCTGCAAAACTGGCTAAACGATACTTCTTACAAGAGCATTTTCCATGTTAAGTTTTAAAACACTAGTAAGTTTGGATGATAACATTACCTATATGAGGAAAGGCTTAAACTTTATAACAATCCAATTTGAATTTTTAAAGATCAATATTCTAGATCAGTATTTTGTAATGCTGTATATATTTATAGGGAAGTATAAAAGATTAACTTCAAATCAATGAATCTCATGCCACAAGTTTACAGGGAAAGTGAAGGTTCACATACAAGAGACCAACACAGTCTGCAAATCTTAAATTAAATGGTGTACTTTGGTCAGTAGTAATGAGATTCTAGTAAGTAGGAAAATGTTGTCAAAGTTGTTCAGATTACATGGTAAGAAGGGTGCCAGGAATATTTAACATTTGGGGAGGGGTGCTTTAACCTACATAAAGTGTTTGCTGAGCTATTCATCTTGGTAAGGAGAAAAATACCTATGAATTTTAAACAGGCTTGACCATACCACCTTCAGGGCAAAATGCTTGTCAATGTGTGATCTGAAAATAGTACAATCAAGCATATTGAAAATTCAGCAATTTTTCTCATAGGAGTGGATGTCTTCCTGACAAGTGAACACTGGGTTTTATTCTGGGGATTTGATTTGATAGAAAAGTTTATTTATCCCCAATACATCTTATAATCTATGAAAATGAAGCAGAACTTCAAACAAGGTTAATTTTCTATGCAAAGTACACCAACAGCCTCATTGGTCTTTATGATTTCTCTCTTTGAGCAAAAACATGATCATTTATCAGTCAGACTGTTTTGAGACTCCTATGTGCCTAATTCTTTAGTTAGCACAGAGCTTATATCAACACAGGATACCATGCCAGGACAGCAAAACACTACTGAGTGCCATATGAGTATTTATGGATAAGAAAATATATCCTTTTTTCCCTTTCATTTTTATTTGATTACACAGTAATCAAATATTTAATACACAAAGTATGATTGCTTTATGAAATCAAAGAAAATTTAAATAGCTTTAGTGTTTAGGTATTAACTAATAACAAGTATATATATATATATATAGTGAGAGAGTTTCACCTGAAGTAAATTGGTATTAAAATGATAAAATGGTATTAAAATCCTCACAATTTGTGTATTGAAATGACAGTACCAAAATAGCATAATTTGATGGCAAGTGAGTAGAAGTGATCATGTTAGTTCAAGTGGTAAGTATCAACCTGTGAAACATGGACTAAATATTCCATGAAGTAAAAATAAGCACAAATAACAACTGAAAAGGAGTAAGAGGGAAAAACCAAAAATGGTTGTTCTAAAGAAATGATTTCCAGTCCAGGATCTGACGTGACAGAGAGAACAATTTCACCTTCAGTGGTTACATGACGTCATTCTTTGCTCAAATACTCCACTAGTGAAAGAATCTCATTCAGCATCAAAACCAAAGCCCTACAGTGTTCGCAGCCACCGCCTCCTGCACCTCTGACTTAATCTGCTACCTCTTCCCACTTGCTCATTCCAATCCAGCCCATGACCTCCCTGCAGGTCCACCAAACCCAGAACTCCCTCACAAGGAGTCCTTTGAACTATAACTTCCTGGCTGGAATGCTCTCCTCCCAGAGAAGCAGGGCTAACTAACTCATTGTCATCGGGGGTGGACTCAAATATCACCTCCTGGGGAGAAATTTCCTTTGCACCCCTTTTAAAAGAGCAATCCGCCTGGCCTCACCCCACCATCTCACCATTACTCTTACCTACTTTCTCTTCCTCTGTTGCATTTATCCACATCTGCTTGTTGAATAAAAGTCATCCATTAAATATTTATGGAGTAAATCACTAACTCAATGAATGAATATATATCACTCTCTTTGAAACAAGTTTGTCACTCTAAGATGTGTAGAAATGTCACCATCAAAAAACAAATTTAGAGCAAGATGTAATATATGACCATGGTTGCTGTGAAAATTAAAGATTTAAATCAGACTCTACACCAGAATGCGTTAAACTCAAATACTCAAATACATGTAAACGTTCCTTTATGCACAGATTGTCAGGAAGGGGTAATAGGCTTAGGCTATCAAAAGTCAAAACACCTTCTTACTCATAGCTGACCAAGAAAATACTTCAGATCTGAAGGAAGGAGCAGGCAGTAACTTACGGTTCTTGGTAGGTGTCCTTCCAGCTGGTGCCATGTGTCTTAAACAGTCATGCAGAACCTCTCCCAAGTCTCCTTGCCTTTTCCCTTTCCAATCATCTTCATTCGGTGTCTCAGTTTAATTACTCTAAATTTACCTATTTTCTAGTATGTGTTGTTTCCCGGCTTACCTCTCAAGTCCGTATACTAGCAAGTCTGTTTTGGCATCTCACATTATTCAACCTGGGAAAATCACAAGAAAAACAGTCTTTTATCCTGATAATGTTCATTTCTCCCACCTAAATTATTCCTGCTCTGTCATCAGTTTTAACTGGGCTTTATTAACTCTTATCTACTTGAAGTATTATGGACAATGATAAGAATGCTTAACTTTTTGATACCCGTCCATGAAATACTTCCATAGCAACAAATCCTCAAAATCTCTCCCTTGTCGGAATGGACATGAGAATTGGGTTTCAAAATCTGAAATTTTACCCATAGACCCATGCCCTCTGTGTAATCTTTCTGATATATGATAAGGTTTGCCTATCATAGTCAACAAAGTGCTCGGTTACCATCAAATGTATTAACTAGATTTCGACTCTTGGTTTCTATACGACAAAAATAATACATACTTTATTAGGGAAAAAAGATGCTTCTAAAAAGTTCTCTTAATTGATAGTTTTCTGCATCCTGAATGTTATCAGATGAAAACAGCATGTATTTCTGCCATTGTTATACATCTGTAATCAACGTCAAAATGTGCTTTAGTTTCTTGTCTGTAACAAATTACCACAGACTGGGTGGCTTAACAACAACAGAAACACATCATCTCACATTCCTGAATGAAGAAGTCCAAAATCAGTATCAATGGGCCAAAATCAAGGTGTTGGCAGGACCGCGCTCAATCTGGAGGGTCTAGGGGAGAAACTGTTCTTGCCTCTGCCGACTTCTGCTGGCAATCCTTGCCTTGTGGCTGTATCACTCCACCCTCTGCCCCCGTCTTCACATCATCTTCTCCTCTTTGGTTTGTGCGTATATCTATATCTATACTCTAGAACACTATCTCTTTTACATAATACTTAATGGACTGGGCATAGTATCTGCTTTTCATAGAGTAGGATCGTTCTCCGCTTACAGAGTAGGGTAAACTATACAACTTTGGTTTCTCTACTATTTTTTCTTCTATCAGTAACCTCTAAAACAATCTCTGGAGTTGAAACATTTATTTATCCCCCCAGAACATCCAGTTTAGAGTTTTGGTAATCCAAAGATGCTTGGGTGCAGCCTAAACAGTTGACGCTAGACTGCTGTCCGTACTCTCCTCTTTGAAGGAAGTGACCTGTTACCTGCAATGCCTTCTCTTACTAAATATGGTGTCAGGAGAGCTATGCCTGTAGAATATAACTTTTGTATCTCTTTTACTTAACCAAGATTTATATTTCATAAACAAAGTATGGTCCAACGACACAGTAACCCCATGCTGTCTTACAGTCTCCATCTTGTGGTTTATTGAATTATTACCTTCCATCTATCAAAGGGTTTGTCATACCTTTTAAAGATGTATTTATACTAGCTTACTTCAATTCCAAACCTGTGACCTTGATATTTTTAAGTAAATAATAGAATTAGATAGAGTTAGATTGACAAATGCTACAACACTTCTTCTATAGTAGGCTTCCTGATGTATTACTTTAGGAAGGCCTGACAAACATAAAGGACTTCAAAGATATTGTTCGTATTCTATTTCTTCAGCTGAGTGATGAGCAACTTAGTGTTTATTTTATTCGTGTTCTCTCCCTGTACATAGGCACTGTATACCTTATTTCACATGTATAATACCTTTCATAATTTAGTAAAATAAAGTTAATGCATTAACTAGGCATATAGACAAGGGAAAAAGCCCAACAGTCTTGATAGGCCCAACAGTGTCACCTTTATTAGACATTCCTGAGGATACAGGACTCTGTGGGGATTCTCAACACTGTCAGCTCTGACAGCTTGGACACTTTATAACAGTAGTTCCTGGCAGATTTTTCTCCATGGCTTTTTCATCTTTTCCTATGCTGATTCTTTGTTTAAACTGTTTCTTTTATGCCTATTCTCTCATTTCTTTTAAAAAAAATTCATGAAAATCAAGCTAGAGGAAAAGAGTAAACAACTATTATTAGAAGTGTGTGAAAAACTTCTATGGACATCTCAGGTAAGGCAGAGGAATAGCTTTTTTCTTCTATTTAATAATGTCTCAATAATACACATTTCTATTCATTTTAGTGGTAAGATATTTATGGGTAGAAAAAATATTGCTAAGTTCTAAATGTTCATTTCTCGATTTGTTAATCTTTCTAAACAAATATATTGAAAAACTTTGGAAAGTTTATAAAAATTATGAAAGGTTGAATTTAGTTTAAAAACTATCAAAGATTTTAAATGATCTTTTTCAAAGTGTATAGTGTTTATTCAGAATTTTATTCTTGATACATTTTGAGGTTTAAAGCACACAGGGTGAATACTATTCAAGAAATAATGCCTCTGTTTGCAAAGAGAGGTAAACTCTTTTGAGAAGGATGTATCAATGGCAGAAAGAGGGTGGAGAAAATTTTATCAAAAAGGTTCCCTTCTGAGGGAGAGAAGGAACTCAGATATGACATAGCATTTTAAATAATTTAAAATTAATTTGATATTAAAGCCAATTAAAAAAACCCTTGCTTCTCTTTTGGCTTTTTGCTATATCGTCTAATCTTAATCTTTATAGGTTTTTATTTACTTTTTCATCTGCCCTAAAATAAATGGTATATGAATAGAGTAACTTTTATGTTTGTTGGAGGCTGTATCAGATTGAGATTTAGCAAAGTTATGACAAATTCTAATTAAAAGATTATGTTTGGGTGATCAATTACATAATTGAGGGATTATGGGATATGGACCAGCCTTTCTGGGTTAGATCCTACTACCTCTTACCTGCCATCTTACTAAGGGTGAGGAAATAGAAAATGTGGAAATTGTTCCTCATTTTCTTCATCTGTTAAATAATGATAATAATAATAATCTGCAACTGGAACAGTTATTGTCAGAAGTCAGTGATATAATATGTTTCTTTATTACCTTTATAGAAATTCTTCATGAATATGTTATAAAAATTGTTAAGGATTAGAATTTACATAGGATTGAATAGTAATTTCCTGATATGTTGATCATTAATTTTTATTAGTGGAACACAATATAATCAGTGATTTTTATTATTGCAACACATGCATTCTTGAGAGTCAATATCACCTACCAAGAAGAAAAATTTTGGTCTCCAGGTGTAAAAAATCTTATCCTCTTTATGTAGGAAGCACAAATATACATATGATATGTAAACAGATGCACAGTATACTCTTGGCATTAAAATTTGATGAGATTATATTAATAAAAAATGCCTTGAGTCATCTTGTGGGAAGAGTGATAATGAAAAAAAGTTGAGAACCAACTAGCGTAACACAAGGCAAAGTAAAGAAATAGTAAGCTTTTAGAACTGGACATATAAAAGGCAAAATTTCTATTTTTATTAATTATTCAACACAAACACTAGTGAATAAAATGAGTCTCCAGAGTTCTGCACACGTTGCAAACAGAAGTGGACTGACTTCTGTTTGTGGACCACTTCTTGAAGTGGTCCAAGCAAAGGACCAATATACTTGCTTCGAGTCCTTCCCTGTACTGCAGTCTACTGTATGTGCATGTGTCACCTGGCAGTTTTGGTTTCATTCCATGAATATTGGGGCACAGAAACTTGGTGTCATTTAAGAAATGGTTGATTCTATAGCTACTGCTCTTCCTGTGAATAATAAAACCCTTTTATCTTTGACACAGATGTCTCATGTTTTCTACTAGCATCCATGATTCTGGGACTGACAAACTCATTAGCTTATATGTAGAGTAAAATCTCAGAACTTTTAATTCTTATCAACTGTAAGACTTTAATTGTAGAAACGTGCTTTCAAATTGCTTATAGTGTGAAAAATTGAGTAGATTTTCTTTCTTACATGTAAGCAATTTACTTTGTCAATACAGATCTTAGCATGATGTTGTTTTCCACTGTTTTAGTTACAAGGGGAATTGATAGTTTGAACATTGCCTATTTGTATCACAGACCAATATTTTCAATGTTTTAATTTCCTCATATTTAAAAGAATTTTTTGAACTAGTCTTAGTTCTATGTGGGTTATTTTTTCCATTAACATTGCTTAAAATTATTGTAAAGAATTGTTTTATTGTTTATTGTTTTACTATACATTATCCAGATATAACATCATGTTTTTAAATATATCGATGGTTTTTCCAACTCATTGTGTATTTTATCACATAGATGATTAATCTAGCAAGCTGAAATAATGATTTGAATAGTCTAATAATAATTTCTCTTATATATGATTCAAATTGTTCACCAGGATTGGAAATATTTTTCCCTCTCCTCCACCCTAGGGAGAAATATACTTCAAGTTTACTGTCCCATCAGCTTTCTCTAGCTGCCTAATTGATAACCACCAAACTTAGATTACTTCTGTCAAGAAAAATTTTGGTTTATTGCTATAGGATTTTCTGCTGCAATGATCCCACTTGTCTACACTTGTGTCATATTCTGTAATAGTTATTCCCATGACAGGGTTCATAGGGGCTTTTCTATTAAGTTGAATTCAGAAGTCAAGTTTCCCCTAAGGATTACTGAATGCCAAGCTGACAAAATACCAGAGAGATTTTCTCTTTTTTTTTGTCATAGTCTTTTCACTCTGCTTCTGTTTGCCTTTGTTTTTTAAACTCAGCAGGAAAAAAAAAAAAATGTGATTTGAAATTGATATATAACTTCTAGCTGCACAAGTTATTTTTGTTTGTTTAACTAATGGGACTTGTTAGATTAAATAGGAGAATCCCAAATAGACAATGTATAGAAGAGGTAATAATAGGTGAATATCACACTTCCATTTGTTACTATTTTTCCATTTTGTTATTCTGGTATAAAACCTAACATTAAAATCCATCCTTTCAAATAAGCATACAGTTACCACTGAAAATTAATCATTGCACTTATTGATATCTGTCTATAGCACATTGCGAGGGCATGATTTTCAATGCGAGAAAGATTTGCATTCAACTAAGCTCATATATGGTATAAATCCTGCGTTTTCTCGGAAGAATGCCATTGATGTTTCATCATGGTCAGGACTGCATTTTTCCACTTCAATTTCTTGGTACAATCTCACCTTGTATTTCTTTTTGCCTTCTTTACCATGGGATTTTACGCTCCTGCCAAATCCCTTACCTGTTCCACTTTTCTCTCACAACTTCTGCTTGGAGGGTATGGGGTGGGATAGGTGGAGTATTTTATAGCATAACTCTTGTCTAGAAACAATGGGTGCGTGTAAAGTGCGGGAGGATGCTTTAAGCAAAAGCTCCTTGTGTGCTTAATTGTGGAAATTTCTTAATAAAATCACCACAGGGAACAGCTTCAAGTGAATACATGGAAAATGTTTATGGAGAGTGGTGCATAACCCCTCCCATTTTTCTCAAAAAAAAAAAAATGGTGAAGGAAGTGAGATCCAGAGTAGAAAGTGAGACCTTTATTCTCTGGAACTCAGTAGTAGGAGGGATCAACGCATATTTTTGTATCTCTCTTTCCACAATGGAAGCCTGGGCTCATTGTTTGAAAAATAATAATAGCATTGCAGTTTGGTTTGTACCTAATCGTATAGTGACTGATTCAGGAATTTTGCAGAGAATATTAGGGTGGGTGAAAGAATGAGGGATTTTCACTGAAAATTCATCACAAATGTTTTAGAGAAGAAGAAAAAGGCAGGCAGACTTTTCAGATTCAAGATTAGTGATTTTCAGACATTTTAAAACTTGTATTAACAGTAAGAAAAAGATTTTACACCATGGCCTAGAATACAGACATGCACATAAAAATATCAAAGGAAACACATTAAAAACAAAAACTAAATCTGTGTCCCATTCTTGAAATTTCTTTTCTATTCACTTCAAATCCATATAGTGACCAACTAAAATGGTCTCACATACTGTGGATGGTAAATATATAATTTGAAAAACCTGCTTTAGTGAGGCGTGGGAGTGGAGATAAGATGCCAGAAGAGAGTGCTATATTTTTTTTAATACTTTTTTTTTTTTTTTTTTTTTGCGCGGGCCTCTCACTGTTGTGGCCCCTCCCGTTGCAGAGCACAGGCTCCGGACGCGCAGGCTCAGCGGTCATGGCTCACGGGCCCAGCTGCTCCGCGGCATGTGGGATCTTCCCGGACCGGGGCACGAACCCGTGTCCCCTGCATCGGCAGGCGGACTCTCAACCACTGTGCCACCAGGGAAGCCCGAGTGTGCTATTTCAAAGATGTAGGAATTACTTTTTATTTTTTTAATGTGTAATAATGTTTATAAATTTTTAATTTCCTTATTCACACACAAATTACAATATTCTAAAAACTATTATACTTTAAAATATATTAAAACATATTGTAATATATATGTTAATATATCAAAATCAATCTATTTGCTTTTTACATGTTATAGGTCATCTTGAATTTCTTACAGCTAAGTTGCAATAATCATGTTTTACTTTATTCATTTAAATTGTTACATCCAGTATAAAATCATTTTATAAAAAGAATATTTTAGTTCATATCAAGGGATAGTTTATATATTTTTAACAAACATATTTTAGAAAATTTTCCTCATGATTGAAATACAATTAGAAATAAAAACCCAACATCTTTACTTATGAAGAATTATAATGTCTTTGAACAATAAATGATTAATTTTAGTTATTTCTGCCTTTGTTTGATTTTTCTGTGTTGTTCTCCAAGAATACCAATTTAGATTTAATGTATGTTGTCACTATAAAAAAAAAAATCTCCTACCTATTCCCAGGATTTTATCCCCAGATGGAACTTCTACTTTTTGATAAATATTTTCAAAAAGTAGCAATCTGAATGAAACACTAAACATTTTCTAATCCCTCTCACAAAACCAAGTCGTAGGATAATGCATGCCTTGATTCAACATTATCCTTGGTAGAACATCATAAAAAGAAATCACTAAAAGTTTATGGAGGGCAAAAAGTGAAATGGGAAATAAGAGTGAAGTAAGTAAATAGTCAAGTTAAATAAAATTAGAGATAAAAGCTAAATTTTTCACTTATACTTAATAGACTTTGTCAGAGGAAGGCCCACTTCTGTTTACTGATAGTGTCTAGCATAATGCCTTGAATAAATAGCTACTTAATAAATACAATTAAATTGTGAGATAAATAATGCCTAATTATTATTTTCAAAATCTCATCTTACCCATTTATGAAATATCTGGAATAAGCAATTAATTTGGGAAAACAATTTATGTCCTGAGCTATTGTGGTGCTAGAAAGACTAACAGGTAGTGAAGAGAAGATCAGGAAAGGGTGGAAAGGAAAGAAAAACTAAAAACCAAACACTTTTACAACACACAGCATGAATGAAAAAAAAATTTTTTTCAGAATTTGTACTTTATTGCATTTCCTTATATTATGGTCTACTTTTACTTGAAGATTATTAGCATCTTTCTACTGCTTTATCATCTTAGAACTTATGCTCTTTTAGGAGCATTTTGAACTTGTTGTTCAGAATGTTTTCCTCCCAACTGCCCATTAGATGGTACCACTACGTCAGATTTAATACCGGCTGACAGTAGCTATGAGTCTTGTCCTTAAATTTTCTCCTTTGCACATAGGATTTTTGTGAAATGTAAATTAGCAAATGTAGGTGACTTAGTGCACTGTGAAGATTGTCATAAAGTAAGCACCCTGTAAATGCTAGCCACTTTTATAAAACTTATAATTAAGGTAGTTTTTTAAAGATCATAGATAAAACCTGGGGCTCTAGTCTTAGCAGTACACTCCCTAGTCCTGTGACTTTCACCAAGGTATTTAAACTTCTTGTTTCTTGGTTTCATTAGCAGTAAAATAGAGCTAATAGAACATGCCTTGCCTGCCTCGCATTCATCTGATGAAAATTCAAGTAAACTTTTTGTGATACTGTTAATTTTACCATATCAGGGTAGAATGTAGAGAAACACAAAACTGCTTTCTGAAGTCCCATGGAGCAAAGATAAAATGCAATTCTTTAAAGACATGATTGGGAGCACACACGGGAAGGCAAAGTAGTTAACTTCATTTATTAACAGATTCTGTTCAATTGCATCTTCTTGATGATTGATCTTAGTTTTCCCATCATTTCCTTGCCTTCTTCTGTATCATAATTCATTGACTGAGTGGAATTACATCTCTCTGCCTCATGGAATTTTGAATAGAAATTTTATTCAGTGTTAGTAATGCTTTCATTCCTATATGCAATCCATATTTCAAAGAAAGGTAATTGACAGATTCTTTGGTATATTCAACAATGTCATATTTCAGTGTAAAGGAATTGAAGTCCCATGTCGTGTATGAGCTTTCTTGTAATTTTTCATATTCTTTTTATTTTAAGGTGGAAACAGTATTCTATTCAAAGATGAAAATCACTACCTATTAACTCTATGTTGGATATGTGTTCTTATTTACATATTTTAATATTTTATGAATAAAGAACATCAGTAAGTTTATGAAATCTTCATTTTCTTAGGCTGATTTTGTTAAACATACATAATTAACTATGGCAATATTCTTGAGATATTAGCAAACTTGTGGAAATTTTAATTAAGATAAGTTTTTACTGAATATCCATAGAACTTTCAATGAAAAGAGAAAATAAGATCATTTTATTATCACCAAAGCTATAGTTTAATTATATTTATCCATTTAAAAGTATTACTTTTTATAGAAGTTTTAGGTTCACAGCAAATTTTAGAGGAAGGTACAGGTATTCCCCACATACACGCTGTCCCAACACATGCATAGCTTCTCCCATTATCAATGACCAGAATGGCATATTTATTACAGTTGATGAACCTACATTGACACATCATAACTACTCAAAGTTCACAGTTTACCTTAGGGTTCACTCTTTGGGTTGTACATTACTTATCAATTTTTTGAAGCCACGGTACTTTGAAAATTCAATTGAGCTTCTGTTGCTGTATTTTATATACTTCATAGTTCTAATTCTGACTTTTATAATTTGAGGATGAAGAAGCAGGCAATGCTCACAACAGTCCTCAATAATATTAAATTCTGTTGTTCGTGACACGGACACATTGTAATTAATTTTAATTTCCATTGTAAGTTTTACTTGGTTTTAGGTTCAGCTGACAACCTGAAGCCTGTCAGAGAGACTGTATACAGTTGCAAGCCCTGAAACTGACTGAATATAAATTCTTAAAAGCTAAGAATAAAAGGTATACAATTGCCTCATCTCTCACCATTTCCGATTGCAAGAGTCACCTACAACATAATTGACTATGTTTACTGTGCTTAATGCCTCAAACTATAATCTTAGGAAGTCTCAGTGCTGTAGATGTAAATGAGATTCCTTTAAAAATATATTTAATATACTTAAAAAGTTTAATACTGAATACATTTTTTGGTATTTTGAGTTAGTTTGTTAATTGTCAGTGGCAATGGTAGAAAAGAAAATTAGTAAAATTATCTTAGCAGGGCAGGCAAGTGAGTGCTTATAATTTGAGTAGTAGGAATTTGGACAGGAGTGATACCAAAGTTGTCCAAAGATAAGAACCACCTTCACCTTCACATGTAAAGGTGTGCTATTTCATTTAATAATAATTAATTATCTTATTAATAATAACAATAATAAGCTCATTATATGTCAATAAAAATTAATATATTTATGAAAATTAGCTATATTTTCCCAAATATTTTCAGTGAGAAGTGGATATCATTGTTCCTTTTTACAAGTAACGTTTAATGTCTGACTTTTTAGGAGACAGCTGCATCCTTACCTCTGGTTCTGCATTCAAACTATCATGATATTAGACATCATATACCATTTTTCTCAGGCTACATTTCTGGAATATGGTGGAAGTTATGATAATATTGTTTTAACTTGAAAATGTTCCATAATGTATAAAATAAATTCAAAATGTATTTTGAAATTTTAAAAAGTTACATAGTTTCTAGAAAGTCTACGTACATTCATGAGAGAAACTGAGTGAAAAAGGCATACATGTATATCTTGCTATTACAATAGTTTTGATCTTGATGACCCCATGAAAGGATCTCAAGGATAGCTAAAAGACCACACAGACAAGACTTTTATAACCAAAGTGTAGTAATAATCATGTTTTAGAGTATATTTTCCAAATCACAAGTTTAAATGTTTTATCAATCACACAAATTGATCAAATTACATTTTAAAACCTTTGGAAACTCAAAATAAATGCTAATATTGAATTATGGGAGGAATCAAATTGAGTAGAACACAAAAAAGACTTGGTATGATTATGATGAGTATATTTATGTCACCTTCTGTAGAAGCCCCCTACTTCTGTAGAAGTTGACATATTTTCTTCTCTATCAAAAAATCCCATTTCTGCTTCCCTGGTGGCGCAGTGGTTGAGAGTCCGCCTGCCGATGCAGGGCACGCGGGTTTGTGCCCCGGTCTGGGAAGATCCCACATGCCGCGGAGCGGCTGGGCCCGTGAGCCATGGACGCTGAGCCTGCGCGTCCGGAGCCTGTGCTCTGTGGCGGGAGAGGCCACAACAGTGAAAGGTCCGCGTACCGCAAAAAGAAAAAAAAATCCCATTTCTGAGGGGATATGGGGATATATGTATACATATAGCTGATTCACTTTGTTGTACAGCAGAAACTAACACAACGTTGTAAACCAGTTATACTCCAATAAAGATATAAAAAGAAATCCCATCTCTATAATGTGTAGAATCTGATGAAAGAATAGATCACTTTATTATGATATACTGACTTTAAAAAATATTATTGATGACTTCACAGCATTTTAAATTTTATTGTGTGTTATTTAAATAGGAAATATTTTATTACTCAAAAATGACATGGCATGTATCACCTCGCAAATAGCATAGACCTCCATGATCATGGTGGCAAAGGAGAATGCCAGACACACATTTTATGTGTACTAAAGTTATCATCGCTGTCAGAAAAGAAACTTCATTCCTCCAAAAATCTTTCTTTATATACTAATGATCTGAGAAAAAAATAAATTATTGGGAAATATACACAAGGGGGAGTTTTTATTTCCTACTGAGCCTATCACTTCTTTTTTTGATATTCATAACAGATTAAGGCATGATTCATGAATAAGAGAAAATAATGCCCCTATTTGAAATTTGAGCCTTTCTCAGGAGTCAAATACTCCTTTGGAATTTACAAACATGAGATATTATAATATGAAACATGAAAAATGTATAACTCTAGATATGGCATATTCATACTCATTGTTTATTCAGAAAAATAACAAAATATTTTAGGCAATTAACTTTTTCATTTAGCATTTAAAATTAAATGCCAGAGACAGTTAATATGCCCAATGCCCTCAAATCCTTGTTTTTCATATAATATTAAATATTGACTTTTTAATGCAGTGACATAGTGAGTGCAGGTGTGTATGTATGCGGGTAGGTTGGGAGCGAAGTGGAGAGAGCCCCACAGCTCATGGGTGTTTGGTCCATGGGTGTTTGGTCCATGGGTGTTTGGTAAGAGTGAGAGTACCCACATAGTGATCTTGGCTCCAAAAGCTTTTGCCTATATCACATTTAGGATGCAGAAGTCTCTTTTGAATTTGCCAATAATCAAATTGATTATGTGCTAATAAGGTCAATTTGGTTTTGACCTGTTAGTTCCTGCTGCCTCTCCAGCAGTGTTTTAGAAATCCAGGCCAGAACCATGATACACAGATCAAAAAAAAAAAAGATGTATTTTTAAAAGCATCTTTAGGTTTACCACAAAACTCAGTAAATTGAGCAGAATGGAGAAAGTTCCCATATAGTTCAATCTTCACCCACCCCTGATTCTTCTATTATTAACATCTTGCATTAGTGTGGTGTATTTGTTATAATTGATGAGCCAATATTAACATAATATTATTAACTAAAGTTCATACATTGAGGTTCACTCGTGTTGTACATTCTATAAGTTTTTAAAAAATGTATAATGATATGTGTCCACCATTACAGTATCATACAAGATAGTTTCATGCCCTAAATGTCCTCTGTGCCTCATCTAGTCATCCCTCCTTTCCTTCCTTGAACCCCTGGCAACCACTGATCTTTTTACTGGCTCCATAATTTTGCCTGTGTCATAGAGTTGGAAAACATAGTATGCAGCCTTTTCAGATCATCTACTGTCACTTCATAATTTGCATTATAGATGGCTTTATGTTCTTTCCTGGTTTAATAGCTTATTTTTTATCCCTGAATAATATTCCACTGTATGGATGTGCCACATCTGTTTATCCACTTACCTATTGAAAGACATCTAGGCTGATTCCAGGTTTTGGCAATTATGAATAAAGCTGCTATAAATAGCATGCTGGGTTTTATGTGAACATGTTTTCAGTTCATTTGGGTAGACACTAAGGAGCATGACTGGCCTGCCATTTACCAAATTTTCTAAACAGTTGCAATATTTTGATAGTGCATCTTATAAGAATTCTTACAGTTGGTCTGGGAAAATCAAGGAAGAAGATTATGCTGTGTAGCATATTTAGTATATATTCTTACATACCTTGCTGTCCCATCCTTTTCCGGTATACCAAAACTTTGAGAATTATACATGCATAAAAATAACATCAATAATATACAATATTTTATTAAGATTTACCATATTAACTTCATGCATGCTCAATTATTGTATAGCAGCCCCAAAGTTGAATTTTTCTGGTAAACCAGGAATCTGAGAGTGTGTATTAAACTTTTCAGACTTTTTAGTATTGTCTTCATTTTCTGATTCTTACAAATCACTTTCAGACATATTCTGCCTTTGTTATCTTCAATTCTCACACTGGTCTTTTTTCTTTTTTTCAATTCAGATGTCCTTTGGTTTAGAATAACAAAGTTCTGGATTGCCCAAGAAGCTCCTCTATTTTCCCTTTTACTCAATATATTGTATGAATCTCATAAACCAACAAAACTCTCTCAAACTGCTGTCAGATAAGCTCTTCTGTCCCTTCTCTGATTTAATTAGAGACAAGTTTGTTTAAGCCCTAAGAGGCACCAATGGTGACCCAAAGAGGAAAAGTACATTTCTCTCTCCATTAATACTGAAGTTCTTTCCATATGCTACAAGCACTGCTTCCTGATCTTCCTCAAGGTTTTGTGTATTTTATTCACCTCATGTCCCTAACACAGTGGGCCTCTAGTTGGTGGCTGGGAAAGGGGGTAGGCCTTGCAATGTTTCTGGCATTGTAGGGGCAGGAGATGGCGCATCCCCAATCCTCTGTGGAGTGATGTTGTGGGGGAGTGGAACACATTTGAACTTGCCATGCTCTGAAAGGCAATGTGTAAATATTTCCCCAAACCAAAGAAATGCTGAAAGGGTGGAGAAGTTCCAATTAGAAAGATCGAGATTAATGTTGGACATTGCTCTCAAAGTCTAGCTAACTGTTCCCTTGCACCACCCAAAGCAGACTTCAATTCAAAGACATTGGAACTGTGGGCTATGAATGCACACTAAAGATTGCGCCTCTCACAACCTCAGGGCCTAATTTCTATGCCTAAAGAATAATTATCGAGGCCCAGTTACAGGTTTTATCAAATTTTATCTTGCAATAGTCTTTTCAATCAAAAAGATTTATTGTTCCCCATTTACCACTTATTTTGCTTTGCATTATGATCTCAAATTATCCTTTTTCCCTAAAAATGTTCACACTTTGTGTGTCATTTGTAAGGTATTTTCTCACAATCTTCACATATTTTATTTTACAAATGCCTCACAATCTTTGTATATTTAAGAGTGCTTATTTATATTTACTGTCATAATATTTGGGGTTTCATTTCAATGATCTTGGATTGTTCTGGACATTCATTATTCTCTTTCCTTTTGATTCCCTTGTTTCATTAAGACCATGATTGAGAATCTTGAAATTCAGATTGTTACTTCTTTTCACAAAACAAAAATAATGCACGGGTTTTGAACCCATTTGTTTACAGTCATCTTTCCTTACAATTTTTTTTTTCCTTGAGTGACTAAATATCCCCCAAATCAATGGGAGACTCATTCTGTCTGGTTCAATAAAAGTGAATAATTGGATCCCTGCTTTTGTTTCAGTGTAGGCAGTGCAACTTAGAATTGGGGACAGAAAAGTGGTCTAATTCAATGTGTCTCTTTCATCCTTGGGACTTTCTCTTTCTGAACTTCTTCTGAGGATATAATTTGAGCTACATTGTCCAAGTGCTGAGTGAACGTTTTATGATGGATTTCCCTTCTCTTCCTTTTTGGTATGGTTGTAAATATTTTAATAGAAACTTGGGAAGACGAAAGTTAGGAACATCAATTCTGGTAACCCCATGGTACAATGACCTGACCCACTCTTTCAATTTTATCTTCTACATTACACACAACACATGTTAAAGATATTTTTAAAAAATAAATCATATTATAAAAGTTATTTTATCTTCCTAAAAATTTTAAGTTTTTATATTCTCACAAGAGCAGAGACCTACCTTACATTTCAATATCACTCTGTTATTGAAGATTTAATGAGAGGTTTTCTTTTCATACATCAAAATCTTTCATGACATAAATCTGAGAGTGATGCTTCTAAGTCTCCACGCACTCATAAAAATATACTAATTTCAAATGAACAAAGATAACATAGACTGTAAGGGCTGAGTGGAAAGGAGGAAAAATGAACAAAATTAGAAACTGTAAGAGAGAGACAATTTTGAATTCTTCTAAAATGTTTATTTTTGTAATTTCAATCTCCAGTAAAATGAGTTATGATTAACTGAATGATCTTAAAACATAGTGCTTCATAATCAATATTTGGTAAATTGCTGTAGAAGTGCAAGCACACTTTTTCCAAACATCTAAAGATACATTATTTATAAGTAATTTGAAAATTCAGGCATGTTTTAAACATCTTAACTTGAGAAATAAAAACAATAATTTATATTCTTGCTTTTTATGATTATTACCATTATCTGAATCTGATAAAATTCTGTCTTCTGTCTGCTTTTTAAGAAATAGCTTGGATAAAAGAAAACATACGAAGTGCAATTTTAGAAAATCACAAGTAGTGCAGTGCAATGGATAAGGACACATCTTTACAGCCATAGTATCGGGGTTTATAGTTGACTTTTGTCACTTATTACCTGTGAGACTTTAGGTTACTTAATGCTGCATTCCTCAATTTTCTCATCTACAGAATAATTAACAATAACTACCACATAGGCACAACCCTATGAGGATTAAATGTGTCAATCCATGTAAAGCCCTTTATACCACATCCGGCAGAAAGTAAGAACTAGACAAATTTTCCTTCTTATCAATGGACACACATTTTTAAAAAGCCCAACATGAAACTGGAGAAATTGTATTTTACATTTGTTCTACGTAATGTGGAATTGGTTTATGTCACATTGGTACAGCCAGTGCAAATTCAAATTCAGAGTGTGTAACCTATAGAATCAAAAGGAGGGGGGAAAAAAAAAACCCTCTACACACATCCCATCCCAAAGTCTTGTTACCTGAGTTGCCACCCGTACAAGATAAAGTTGAATTTTATTTTATCTTCATATTTTATTTTATCTTTTGTCTAAAGGAAAAAAGGTTTTTATAATTTTGTAATGAGTTGAGTATGGGGAGGAAAAATGGGAGATGGATATATTAAAGGAAATCTGGATGTCTGAAATATCTGATTTCCAACGCGTCTCATTAGCTCATGTAGAGAAAGAAGGCGCCATCTGAACTAGTATTTTGAAAAAGCACAGTTGTAAGAACATTACCTTGAAACAATTTTATTTTTGCCCTTGAGTACCTTTTAAAATTTAATCAGTGGGTACCAGATTTCCCCTGCTGCTGGATGAAATCTTAGGAGCACCTCATGAATTTTCCTGTCACTGTTAACCCAAAACAAAACAAAACAATAACAAACAAACAAAATACTACAGGTACTTTGAAAACAATTATAATATTAAAATATTAAGAATTGTGATTTAAAATGGACTCTCCTCTCCTTACCCAAAACAGGCATGTTGTAGAGAAGAAGCTTGCTGTCAGGGAAGGTTATATGGTTGGCTTTTCTCTTTTCCTTACCTAGGGTAGCTATTCTTGTTGACCTAGGTTTCTGACCGTTTCTGGCTTGGCACATAAGAAGGAGGAGAGCCAGCTGAAGCAACAAATATCTCACCTGGCTGTCATGACTGACCGGAGGCTGAGCTTTCATCAGTCCTCCCTGGATCTGGAGAATATTTCAATTTGTCTATCCTGGACACTTTCCTGCTTCACTAGCTATTACAATACTGTTAATATTTAATCTACCATATCCTTGATGAAGATGAATACATCTCTGTTTTGCTGGCCACTCATTTCTTCCCCAACTCCTAGGAATCCAGACATACCTCTGTTTCTGCTATAATTTGTTCACACTTAAGAAAGTTCTCTTGGAGAGGTCCTAAATCAATAACACAATTAATTTGTGTATATGTATTGGGTCCATGGGAAAACCTCATGCAGCTTTGCTCTGATTGAAAATGCAGGTATTTCTACACTTATTTTGTTCATCTCTTACCATTTTTATTATTTATAACTTAGTTACCGATTCACTTTGCCCCATAAACTTCATTGTACATGTATTGAGCTCTTCAGGTGATCTCTTTAAGAAGCTTCTCTTTTGTGTGAGGATGTATCTTGCTGGTGGGGAAGGGTAAGATTTTATAGCATCACTCTATCTGAAAAAAATCCTCTTCAAAAATCCTCTCCATGTCCCTCATTTTTTGTACTATGGAAATAATTCAACTTTTTCATAAAAATATGAATAGTTGCACTCTGTTGTTCCTGCAGTAAGATATCCTATTGGCCACTTAAGTCAGCCCTGTTCATTGTGGGAAGGGAATACCAAGGGCCTGAATACCGGGCATCACTGAGAGCCATCTCAGAAGCTGGCTACAGCCGCATTGCCTCTAACCGCCAAACATTCATGGGCGTTGCTTATGCAATATGCACTCACCCCCTTCCCAAGCCCTGAAAAGTGTCATCCCGTTAACATTCTAGAATGTTATCATCCAAATTAAGTTTCATGTGTAGCTCCTCAATCTGAAGACCTGTGAATTAAAGAGACAACTTTTCTGTCTCCCCCAATACACATCCACGCGATATATCAAAGGAAACATCCGAGGATACCACTATAGACATTCCTTTTCAAAAGGGGGTGAGTGGCAGGAAGTACATGGGAATCAATATTCCTTAGTATTTTTAAAATCCTGCAGGGCAAATGTTGAAATTTCCTTGTTGGAGACATCATGAACTGATTCTCCATGGTTCTCGGTCATGGCTTCTGGATTTCAGAATTCTTGACTTCACCCTGAGTCATCCTTCCTACTCTAGTAGACTAACCCATGTTTTGCACCTGACTAAGCTTCTCAGCCTACTTTCTCTCTGTAAATGTTTGAATTTCCAAAGACCTCTTTCAAGTTTCTACTCTGTCTTTTTCGGTCAAAGCTGGCACACTTCCTGCCAATAGAATTCCCTGAAAGATTTGCCCATTTACTTCTATTGAATTGTCTGTCTTTTTCATATTGATTTGTGGCACTTTTTTTTTTAATACATTCTGAGTACAAGTCTTGTATTAGTTTTACATGTTACAAATATCTTCTTCCACTATGTGGCTTGCCTCTTTAATGTTTTGAAATATATATATATATATATATAATTTTAAGATATATAATACTGAGCTATATAATATATAATATTTTGAGCTATATATATTTAAATTACTGTGATACAATATAGCAATCTTCTTTGTTAGTTCTTTTTTTTTTTTTTTTTTTTTT